>NW_028324219.1:2457500-2609954 GCF_054372755.1 Phalangium opilio
GTGAGCAAAAATCGAAAGGAGAGTCAAAGATAGAAGGGGGAAGGCAAACCATAACGGCCGGGCACCATGGCTCTCCCGCGCAACTACCTCGGCGCACAGACACGTTTACGTTATTTGTTAAATTGCAAATTTGTTAGTTCCTTTATATTAGCTCAAAAGATCAGATCTAACCGAAAAGAGTCGGCCGAAAAAAATCGGCCGATTACCTTAGAAAAATCGGCCGATACGAATATTCGGCCAAGTGGCCGATTCTGGCCGAAGCCGATTCTTGGCCGATGCATCGTTGCATCCCTACTTCTTTGCTACCGGAGGTTCGGATTGAATTTTCCTCTTCTTCTTCGCCCTAAAATCACGCTCTTCGTCGCTCCATTCCGGTTTCTCCATGATTATATTAACCTAACTAAGTAATAGAGAATATCGCTTTCACGAAAAAATCCGGCAATCTCGAAAGGAGACGACGCAAACATTTGTTCGGTTATTGTAGACAAGTTGGGAAAACCAAAATATTACCTATCCGTGTCGAGAAGATTATATAAACTTAAGTACCCAATGAAAACATCGACCTTTTTGCCCTCATCCTTTCCCGCGCTTTGCGCTTACGCATTTCATCATTACTCTCAACATTATCTTCCTTCATTTTACATACAAAAATCAAATACCCACAAAAAGAAGCGGCAAAATCCTGCTGGCTCTTTACAACCACTTAATTTGACTTAACATCCAACTTCCAAACACAAATATTTACTGGTAGATAAATTGGCAACCTACAAGCAATGTCAAATTCTCAAGAATGGCTCCTGCAAATTTAAAAGGTCCATTTTCAACTAGGTGGGCGTATCTGATTAGATTTAAAACATATATTTTTGAAATTTTTGGTCTGACTGTTATCTACACCTTTAGTAAATTTAGATTTACCTCTGAACACCTCATCCATGAGTTTTTGGAAAGTGGTAGGTGCATTGCACTAGCCGAAGGGCATCACCACAAATTCGTACTTTCCAAAAGGGGAAGCAAAGGCAGTCTTGCAAATACTATCAGGATTCATAAGAGCCTGAAAGAACCCACTCATTAAATCTAACGAAGTTATGTGCTTTGGCTTATTTATGCCTAACAAAATGTCTTCTACCTTAGGAAGAGGATACGGATCTGGTTTAGTAACCCTGTTAAGAGGTCTGTAATCAATACAGAATCTCCATCCACCTTCCTTTTTAGGTACTAGGCAAATTTTGGAGGACCAGGGGCTTCGGGAAGGACGTATTTGTCCTGCCTTCAATATTTTGTCTATGTGTTCCTTAGTGATTGCTCTTTTTGCTTCTGTGCATCGATAGGCAAGAGTACTTATAGGCTTACTATCTCCTGTATCTATAGTATGTGTAGTCATGTGAGTACGACCTGGAATAGCTGTAGTTACCGCTGGAAAGTGCAACAATAACGGTTTTCGTTCCTGGATTTGAATTGGTGTCATAATACTTTCCACTACTGCAGGACTAATGTCTTGCTGCTCACTGGCCGATTCAATGGTACCAATTGAGATCGGTGGTCCTGGTAACAAAGAATTGTGTTTGCCTAACTAGGTTACCGTTACACTAGGGAAGTTTATGATAGCTAAATTTCTCATTAGGAAATCCGCGCCCAGAATGATCTCACAGAACAGATCAGGGACAATGTGGAAATAGTGTGTGAATGAAGTCCCATAAATAGTGAATTCTAATTCTACAGTACTAGTAGTAGTGAAATACTGCCCATTTGGCAAAAAGATGCAATCTTCGATATTTTGTGAATATGTGTCAGGGTCTGTGTCATGAAGGTCCATAAGTATGTCCTAGTATGCCTTAGTTGATATAAAACTAGTATCAGAACCCTGATCTACTCTAGCTAGAATAATTCTAGTATGGAGAAAGTTTAAAGGCAAGGCAAACGATAGACTGGTATGAGGGGAAACACTAGAAGAAGCTAAAATATAGGAATTAGGAGGGGTTTTAAAAATGCAAGAAAGGGACCCTCTTCTATCCTCCTTGTTATCTAGTTTCCCTTCTTCTTCTTCTTGCTAAATTGCGATGCCTTGGATTAAGAAGAAACAGGCTTTGAATCCGGACAATTAGTACTATGTCCCGACTTGCCATATTTATGGCATACTAGCTTAGTAAAGCTACTAGAACTAGATTTGGCTTGGTATCCTGACTAGTTGCGGTCATACATCGAGAACCATCACTTCTGGAAGAACTAGAGGTTACTCTAGTTTGACAAGCCCTAAGTCGTGATTCTGCTGTCTGAGCATGTAAGCTTAACTCAGAAATGGTATTATAATTTATTTGTAAATATAAACTAATGTCAGGACGTAAGTTTCCTTCTCACAAGGAAAGTAATTCTAACTATCTGAATGGATTACGTAAGGCAAAATTCATACTTTGCATAAGTTCAATAAATTGAACCACACTTTCATCCTGACTTTGTTTAGTAGTAATTAACTCTGTCTTCATAAACCCTTGTTTATCTTCAGACATAAAGTAAGCCTGAAATCTTAGCTTAAAGTAAAGTAAGGATATTTCCTCCTCCATCCTCTCCTGCCGATACCATACTCTTGCTCCATCCACCATTAAAGTAGGCATTAATCGAAAAAGGTCAACGCCATTTAGGGAATGTAGCAATTGGCACCCGTCTAATTGATAACGGAAATTGGCAGCTTTTGTTCAATTACCATTAAATCTAAAATCCGGTTTTAATACCCTAGCACCTTGTGACACGCTTGAAGCTATAGTAGCATTCAAATCGTGGTACTGGAAGCTACATAAACAGACACTAGCTCTGTTATTTCAGTAAGCTTAGCGTTTAGCATGGCAAGGGATGGATCTGGTGTCAGAACAGTTAAAAATTGATTAATAGGGGTGGAATGTAAAGGTCCTTAGGAAGGTACAGAACCCCGACCCGCTACTGGTAAAGTTCCTTGAGGAACAAAGTGTGAAAGACCAGAAGTTGTTGGTAGGCCTGACACTGAAGAAATGTTCGAAATTGGTGATATGTTACCAAATGGATTTGTGGAAGGAAAAATACTTGAGGTAACCACAGGTTCTTGCCCTACCACTGAAGTAGTACTGGTTGTAGGCCTAGTGTTAACGTTCACATAAGAGCTAGTCACACTAACATTGGCATGCGTATTAGTGGTAAGCCTTGGTTGTGAAGGCGCAACAGAAAAGGGGTTGAAACCTGTCTGTATAGTACTAAACCTAATTTGCGGTACACTAGGATTAATATTAGCAAGTGGATAAATCACGGGATTCCCACTGAATAGCTTCTTGACTAACTACTCTACTAACTGATTGACTAACTCAGTTCCTTAGTCTGGTCAAGCTATATATACTTGTAACTTATATCTAGTTCCGCCTATCTAAACAAGGGGCGCTCAGGTAGTGCAACAACGCGCCCACTAGCTAGAGACTCCATTTTATTAGAATGGTTATAGGCCTAGGGTTAAGTTCATATGATTTGGAGCCTGAATGGGTAAGTCTAAGAGTATTATGATGTTGTTTGTGAAGACCCAAATGTAGCTGTCCGCTACGTGTTTTATATGAATTATCCAGTTCAACGCTACATGAGTTAAGAGAGATCGTTTTGGGTTAGAAGTATATTTAAAAAGTTAAACTAATAGCTCATCATATATACGATGTGGCTAAAAAAGACGCGAACTTGGTCATCAGGAAAACCTAGTGAAAGAAATCCGTGATGACGACGAAATGAACAATGTATCAATAAGCCGCTAGAGGCCGCTAGCTAGCCATTCCTCAATAGACAATAAACAGGCCTCTCTGAAAATACCAGCAGAGAGCCTTTAGATGTAGATCAATAAAGACTTAATGTTTATCTCTCTCCCATATGATTTGGAGCCTGAATGGGTAAGTCTAAGAGTATTATGATGTTGTTTGTGAAGACCCAAATGTAGCTGTCCGCTACGTGTTTTATATGAATTATCCAGTTCAACGCTACATGAGTTAAGAGAGATCGTTTTGGGTTAGAAGTATATTTAAAAAGTTAAACTAATAGCTCATCATATATACGATGTGGCTAAAAAAGACGCGAACTTGGTCATCAGGAAAACCTAGTGAAAGAAATCCGTGATGACGACGAAATGAACAATGTATCAATAAGCCGCTAGAGGCCGCTAGCTAGCCATTCCTCAATAGACAATAAACAGGCCTCTCTGAAAATACCAGCAGAGAGCCTTTAGATGTAGATCAATAAAGACTTAATGTTTATCTCTCTCCCAAACGTCTTAAGAGTATTTACGCTAAGACTAAGTAGTATTGGATTAAGAACTAATATGTTAATAAAGTAAATAACGAGTTAAGCTATTGACCAAGAAAACATTACAAACAATTTTAGGTAAGTAGTAATTTGCAGTAAATTTTTTGATACACCTTTTAAACTTTCATTTCCTTTTCGATGTAAATAAGTGGTAGGGAACCCTGAGTATGATAGAGCGCAGTAGCCGAAATGCGATATAGAAGGCAGAGTTTTACACCGGTGTCTTTCCCTCTTAGTTACATGGAAGAGGCATATTACCGCTCCATCTTACCTCTTTTCTTCCTGATTTAATCGCATTACGGAAATATTTAAATTATTGTGGAAGTTTAATTACCACGGAATATCGCGCCAACCGCGGGATCTATTTTCAAGAGTTCAACGACATTTCAACATCTAAAAATGTAATGCGTGAATTTGTTTTTTGGGAGAGGACGTTATTCAATTTTTGTTAATACTCAATTTGACTGAAAAAAAGAACCTATTCGGTGCTAGTGTACTTATGGAATAAAATCGAAGTTTCGAGATTGAAAGAAGTTGAATGCAGTTAATTAATTCAGTGTATTCTCGAATAATTAGACGCGTAATAAAGTGATTGAGAAATATGGTTTTCTTGTGTATTTATTTTCGAGTGTTTCGTTTTATGACGAATCAAGAGGGTGACGCATGGAAATTTCCCAGAAATCCGTCTTGTGAAATAGTTTGTCTGGACGGGTTGGTAAATTATTTCGCTTCACTTATACCTTCTTACAAAGTGTATGTCGTATTGGTCCTTTTGTTTTCCTGGATTTAAGCTGAGAATGGGTACGGTTGTTAGATTGCTCGGTACATCCTGTTTTATTGATTAAAGTCTGGAATTGATAAGAAACTTCCGATGGAATGTTCTAGAATCTCATTCGCGAAGTATAAGAAACCACGTTCTAGATTTCAAATTTCATATTTGTTCATCGTCTTGTAAGTGCTAGACCTTCTCTTTTTACTCGCTTTTATTATTAATACACCTGTTAACCGTAGCATAACAAACAAACACGTAGTTTTTTAAGACAAATAGAAACAATGATTTTATTTTAACCATCACCCACTCCGTATCGCGCATTATATTTTTTTTTTTAATTTTTCTCAAACTAAAGGTTTTGGATACTTATCGTATTTATATATATATGTAGAACATAAATTAAAAATTACATAAGTATCCTATTATCAATGATGGGATCTTTTATTATTGTTAAAATTAAAGGAGTTCGAGGTAAATGTTCACCTATTTTTATTTTTAAAAGTTTCTTCAAATTCTGGAGGGTAATTAACTTCTTTCCAAACCAATACTCTTTTGTCAACACATAGATTAAATGGGAATTTATTATGGTGACCAGGATTTAACATATGTCCGACTTTTATATAGAACGTTGAGATACAGTCGATCAAGTACGATTTGTCGCTTTCGCGGGGTCCTATTATCATTAGCGTATTCTTTTTTGACAACCTTCTATCTAAATGCTGGGCATATCCCGTAAAAATGGATTCAACCTGGGTACCATCACCCAATTGGTGATAGAATTATTTTTCAATGACCTCCAAATTCGGGTTCAAATCGAAGTACTTATTTTCGGTAGATTTACAGATGTAAAATAGGGCCCTAGGGGAACGAAAATACTCGAGGTACCGTTAGGTAAACCAGGCTCGCATTTCCCCTAATGCGGAACTTATTGCCCACGTCATTATACCGTTCGAACCAAAATTCGGAGTCCATATATGCCACGCATCTACGAGCGTCGCCCAAGGGAGAACATTCTAGTCCGATGTACTTTTTTTGTAAACGGCGGAGTTATTCGTCTCTTTTAACGACGAGTTGCCCACTACCTCCGTCTCTGTTCTGTTCATAATTTACGTCGCCATCTTCAATTCATCATCGTTTTCATCCACCTGCATGCTTAGAAATCGTTTCGGGATCTCGGACCACCGGCCTTTGGCATACTCGCGGTGCATTTCGGTAGAGAGTAGACGCACTTCCAAAGTGAACTTTTTCCAAGCAGTCTCTATCTCGCGCACATGATATATCCCTCGGAGACTTGAGCAACGGAAAGGAGCTTATTAAAGGTCATATAATAGCCACCCTCTGTTACTTACGTTTGTGAGATTCGACACGATTGTCTACCATTGGGTCGAATCCCATTGGATCGAATGTCTCGTTCGACCGAATCCCATTAGACCGAATACCGCAATTTGGGCGGTTTTCCAATCATGAATTTTCCTTTCAATCCTATTTTTCTATTGATTTTCCTATTAAACTTCTTGTTATTGCAGAAAATACTAAACCAAACGTAACCTAATATAACAGTAATGTTTTGGAAAAGGCATATTTTTGGAGAAGTCAATGAAGCTAAATTTCAATATTTTGGAAAAGGCGTAACATTGTTAAATGATTTATAAATTATTACTAACCTAATTTAACCAAACCTAACCTAACATAGAAGTAATGTTTTGGAAAAGGCATATTATTTGAGAAGTCAATGAAGCTAAATTTCAATATTTTGGAAAAGGCGTAACATTGTTAAATGATTTATAAAATATTACTAACCTAACCTAACCTAACCTAACCTAACCAAACCTAACCAAACCTAACCAAACCAAACCAAACCTAACCTAACCAAACCAAACCAAACCAAACCAAACCAAACCTAACCTAACCTAACCAAACCTAACCTAACCTAACCTAACCTAACCTAACCTAACCTAACCAAACCTAACCAAACCAAACCTAACCAAACCTAACCTAACCTAACCTAACCTAACCTGACCAAACCTAACCTAACCTAACCTAACCTAACCTGACCAAACCTAACCTAACCTGACCTAACCAAACCTAACCAAACCTAACCAAACCTAACCTAAACTAACCTAACCTAACCTGACCAAACCTAACCTAACCTAACCTAAAAATAAAATTGATTTTCTTATTAAACTTCTTGATACTGCAGCAAATAATATGCGTTCACCAATAACATTCTTCAATAAATTTCAGAAAATAACTTCCATTTTTGGAAATTGTCTAACCCTAACCTAACCATACCTAACGTAATCTAACCTTACCATTAAGAGATCTCCCTCCCAAGTACTGACGGCGCTCGATGCTGCTTAACTTCTTCGATCATCCAAATCACTTTATCCATTGCGCTACTGGAGCCCGGCAACTCAAGGAAAACGCTATGATTTTATATGTGTAAACCCATCCCATTCAGTCGAAAGCTCTTCCATTTAAATATTCCCATTCAGTAGAAAATCGCTCTTTGGGCTATAAATTGTTTTAAATTTGGCTACAATTTTAGAAATTTGAATTCGATCCAACGGGATTCTATCCAATAGGATATTACCATTCGACACGATCCAGTAGAGGTAGATTTTGGAGCACTACTCTGCCGGGCACATTTCTTCAATGGCATCTACACTGGAATTGGAGACCGAGGGCGCCGAGATTGGAAACAACGGTATATCGACATCTGACATGATGGTATGCGCACTGATGGACGAAAGACGCGTGTCCAACTGATCCACGAGACAGAGATCCTTTTCAGAGTGGAATGCAAGCAGGACAATGGTGTTTTCAAATTTTTCTTTTTCCACTCGAAGAGCCAGTTCTTTAGCCATTGGCGATTGATTTTGGATACAATCTCGTGAAATATGATTCCCTTGAATGAGCGATAACATAATCTCTCAACATAGTCAAAGACATCATCTTATCAGGTTGAGAACTACCCTTCCCAGCTATTTCCTCATGCACCCGTAGCATCAACGTTGTCATATCAGCTGCGATTGAGACCTGGTTCTTCGATAATACAAATAGGTTCGGCAAGTCCCGTAGTTGATTCTCCATTTCCGTCAAGTTCATCTTCGTGAATTCTTCATCTTGAAAGTTGGGAGACGCTTCGAGTATCAGGCTGTCCAGTATCCAAAGAAGGTTGAATACCTTCTTTGTAGGGATGCAACGATTCGTAATTTTTCGGAATCGGCCGATTCGATGCATCGGTCTCTAAAAAATCGGCTTCGGCCGATTAATCGGCCGAAGCCTCAAGGTTATACGTTTTAGGCAATAGTATAGGAGTGCTACTTGTCAAAAATGTCTAAGGACAATAATGTATCTGGTTTGGTTTCCGAGATACTAGTTCATTTAGTTCAACACACATTTAGTCCATTCTTTCTGCTACAACTGGTTTTTGATTAGTTCTTCCTTTGCATTCCGGATAGGAAAAAAGAATTTTAAGCGTGAGTTTTAAGTTTCATTTCCTAAAAAAACCCTTTCCTTTCTCATCCTTTAAAAAACAAGAAGTAGCATTCAAGACTTCAAGTATTATTACTTGAAGTAAACAAGGGACTGCAGGAATACACACTAAAGACAATGCCACCAAACACATCAGAGGGATAGCTGACAACAGAAGTGAGATGAGACAAGAAGTCAAGGGCTCTAGCATTAGTAATAGATCCTGGCACTAGTGAACAAATTTGAGGATTTTATGCCACCGCTTCCATCCCTGCGCCTACACTAGAAAGAAAAAATTGGTCGAGTTCCAAAAATATTTCCTACCCCCTTCCCCTCGAACTAAAGCCGCGGAACAAGGACGCCTGTACTTGAATCTAGTTCGGCCGTTTACCACCGCGAGCGTCTCACATTTTGGAGGGGAAATTCTGAAACCGCCACCAGAGGGCCAACGTGTGTTATCAAGAATATTCACTTTCGCCGAGTGAAGAATTTGGTTAGCTCAGTACTTCTAGTCTCATCTCACTTCTGCTGACAATAATAAAATGCAGACTGCGATAGAGCGACATTGTTTGTGGAACGGATGGGAAGTAGCAGTGAGCAAAAATCGAAAGGAGAGTCAAAGATAGAAGGGGGAAGGCAAACCATAACGGCCGGGCACCATGGCTCTCCCGCGCAACTACCTCGGCGCACAGACACGTTTACGTTATTTGTTAAATTGCAAATTTGTTAGTTCCTTTATATTAGCTCAAAAGATCAGATCTAACCGAAAAGAGTCGGCCGAAAAAAATCGGCCGATTACCTTAGAAAAATCGGCCGATACGAATATTCGGCCAAGTGGCCGATTCTGGCCGAAGCCGATTCTTGGCCGATGCATCGTTGCATCCCTACTTCTTTGCTACCGGAGGTTCGGATTGAATTTTCCTCTTCTTCTTCGCCCTAAAATCACGCTCTTCGTCGCTCCATTCCGGTTTCTCCATGATTATATTAACCTAACTAAGTAATAGAGAATATCGCTTTCACGAAAAAATCCGGCAATCTCGAAAGGAGACGACGCAAACATTTGTTCGGTTATTGTAGACAAGTTGGGAAAACCAAAATATTACCTATCCGTGTCGAGAAGATTATATAAACTTAAGTACCCAATGAAAACATCGACCTTTTTGCCCTCATCCTTTCCCGCGCTTTGCGCTTACGCATTTCATCATTACTCTCAACATTATCTTCCTTCATTTTACATACAAAAATCAAATACCCACAAAAAGAAGCGGCAAAATCCTGCTGGCTCTTTACAACCACTTAATTTGACTTAACATCCAACTTCCAAACACAAATATTTACTGGTAGATAAATTGGCAACCTACAAGCAATGTCAAATTCTCAAGAATGGCTCCTGCAAATTTAAAAGGTCCATTTTCAACTAGGTGGGCGTATCTGATTAGATTTAAAACATATATTTTTGAAATTTTTGGTCTGACTGTTATCTACACCTTTAGTAAATTTAGATTTACCTCTGAACACCTCATCCATGAGTTTTTGGAAAGTGGTAGGTGCATTGCACTAGCCGAAGGGCATCACCACAAATTCGTACTTTCCAAAAGGGGAAGCAAAGGCAGTCTTGCAAATACTATCAGGATTCATAAGAGCCTGAAAGAACCCACTCATTAAATCTAACGAAGTTATGTGCTTTGGCTTATTTATGCCTAACAAAATGTCTTCTACCTTAGGAAGAGGATACGGATCTGGTTTAGTAACCCTGTTAAGAGGTCTGTAATCAATACAGAATCTCCATCCACCTTCCTTTTTAGGTACTAGGCAAATTTTGGAGGACCAGGGGCTTCGGGAAGGACGTATTTGTCCTGCCTTCAATATTTTGTCTATGTGTTCCTTAGTGATTGCTCTTTTTGCTTCTGTGCATCGATAGGCAAGAGTACTTATAGGCTTACTATCTCCTGTATCTATAGTATGTGTAGTCATGTGAGTACGACCTGGAATAGCTGTAGTTACCGCTGGAAAGTGCAACAATAACGGTTTTCGTTCCTGGATTTGAATTGGTGTCATAATACTTTCCACTACTGCAGGACTAATGTCTTGCTGCTCACTGGCCGATTCAATGGTACCAATTGAGATCGGTGGTCCTGGTAACAAAGAATTGTGTTTGCCTAACTAGGTTACCGTTACACTAGGGAAGTTTATGATAGCTAAATTTCTCATTAGGAAATCCGCGCCCAGAATGATCTCACAGAACAGATCAGGGACAATGTGGAAATAGTGTGTGAATGAAGTCCCATAAATAGTGAATTCTAATTCTACAGTACTAGTAGTAGTGAAATACTGCCCATTTGGCAAAAAGATGCAATCTTCGATATTTTGTGAATATGTGTCAGGGTCTGTGTCATGAAGGTCCATAAGTATGTCCTAGTATGCCTTAGTTGATATAAAACTAGTATCAGAACCCTGATCTACTCTAGCTAGAATAATTCTAGTATGGAGAAAGTTTAAAGGCAAGGCAAACGATAGACTGGTATGAGGGGAAACACTAGAAGAAGCTAAAATATAGGAATTAGGAGGGGTTTTAAAAATGCAAGAAAGGGACCCTCTTCTATCCTCCTTGTTATCTAGTTTCCCTTCTTCTTCTTCTTGCTAAATTGCGATGCCTTGGATTAAGAAGAAACAGGCTTTGAATCCGGACAATTAGTACTATGTCCCGACTTGCCATATTTATGGCATACTAGCTTAGTAAAGCTACTAGAACTAGATTTGGCTTGGTATCCTGACTAGTTGCGGTCATACATCGAGAACCATCACTTCTGGAAGAACTAGAGGTTACTCTAGTTTGACAAGCCCTAAGTCGTGATTCTGCTGTCTGAGCATGTAAGCTTAACTCAGAAATGGTATTATAATTTATTTGTAAATATAAACTAATGTCAGGACGTAAGTTTCCTTCTCACAAGGAAAGTAATTCTAACTATCTGAATGGATTACGTAAGGCAAAATTCATACTTTGCATAAGTTCAATAAATTGAACCACACTTTCATCCTGACTTTGTTTAGTAGTAATTAACTCTGTCTTCATAAACCCTTGTTTATCTTCAGACATAAAGTAAGCCTGAAATCTTAGCTTAAAGTAAAGTAAGGATATTTCCTCCTCCATCCTCTCCTGCCGATACCATACTCTTGCTCCATCCACCATTAAAGTAGGCATTAATCGAAAAAGGTCAACGCCATTTAGGGAATGTAGCAATTGGCACCCGTCTAATTGATAACGGAAATTGGCAGCTTTTGTTCAATTACCATTAAATCTAAAATCCGGTTTTAATACCCTAGCACCTTGTGACACGCTTGAAGCTATAGTAGCATTCAAATCGTGGTACTGGAAGCTACATAAACAGACACTAGCTCTGTTATTTCAGTAAGCTTAGCGTTTAGCATGGCAAGGGATGGATCTGGTGTCAGAACAGTTAAAAATTGATTAATAGGGGTGGAATGTAAAGGTCCTTAGGAAGGTACAGAACCCCGACCCGCTACTGGTAAAGTTCCTTGAGGAACAAAGTGTGAAAGACCAGAAGTTGTTGGTAGGCCTGACACTGAAGAAATGTTCGAAATTGGTGATATGTTACCAAATGGATTTGTGGAAGGAAAAATACTTGAGGTAACCACAGGTTCTTGCCCTACCACTGAAGTAGTACTGGTTGTAGGCCTAGTGTTAACGTTCACATAAGAGCTAGTCACACTAACATTGGCATGCGTATTAGTGGTAAGCCTTGGTTGTGAAGGCGCAACAGAAAAGGGGTTGAAACCTGTCTGTATAGTACTAAACCTAATTTGCGGTACACTAGGATTAATATTAGCAAGTGGATAAATCACGGGATTCCCACTGAATAGCTTCTTGACTAACTACTCTACTAACTGATTGACTAACTCAGTTCCTTAGTCTGGTCAAGCTATATATACTTGTAACTTATATCTAGTTCCGCCTATCTAAACAAGGGGCGCTCAGGTAGTGCAACAACGCGCCCACTAGCTAGAGACTCCATTTTATTAGAATGGTTATAGGCCTAGGGTTAAGTTCATATGATTTGGAGCCTGAATGGGTAAGTCTAAGAGTATTATGATGTTGTTTGTGAAGACCCAAATGTAGCTGTCCGCTACGTGTTTTATATGAATTATCCAGTTCAACGCTACATGAGTTAAGAGAGATCGTTTTGGGTTAGAAGTATATTTAAAAAGTTAAACTAATAGCTCATCATATATACGATGTGGCTAAAAAAGACGCGAACTTGGTCATCAGGAAAACCTAGTGAAAGAAATCCGTGATGACGACGAAATGAACAATGTATCAATAAGCCGCTAGAGGCCGCTAGCTAGCCATTCCTCAATAGACAATAAACAGGCCTCTCTGAAAATACCAGCAGAGAGCCTTTAGATGTAGATCAATAAAGACTTAATGTTTATCTCTCTCCCATATGATTTGGAGCCTGAATGGGTAAGTCTAAGAGTATTATGATGTTGTTTGTGAAGACCCAAATGTAGCTGTCCGCTACGTGTTTTATATGAATTATCCAGTTCAACGCTACATGAGTTAAGAGAGATCGTTTTGGGTTAGAAGTATATTTAAAAAGTTAAACTAATAGCTCATCATATATACGATGTGGCTAAAAAAGACGCGAACTTGGTCATCAGGAAAACCTAGTGAAAGAAATCCGTGATGACGACGAAATGAACAGTGTATCAATAAGCCGCTAGAGGCCGCTAGCTAGCCATTCCTCAATAGACAATAAACAGGCCTCTCTGAAAATACCAGCAGAGAGCCTTTAGATGTAGATCAATAAAGACTTAATGTTTATCTCTCTCCCAAACGTCTTAAGAGTATTTACGCTAAGACTAAGTAGTATTGGATTAAGAACTAATATGTTAATAAAGTAAATAACGAGTTAAGCTATTGACCAAGAAAACATTACAAACAATTTTAGGTAAGTAGTAATTTGCAGTAAATTTTTTGATACACCTTTTAAACTTTCATTTCCTTTTCGATGTAAATAAGTGGTAGGGAACCCTGAGTATGATAGAGCGCAGTAGCCGAAATGCGATATAGAAGGCAGAGTTTTACACCGGTGTCTTTCCCTCTTAGTTACATGGAAGAGGCATATTACCGCTCCATCTTACCTCTTTTCTTCCTGATTTAATCGCATTACGGAAATATTTAAATTATTGTGGAAGTTTAATTACCACGGAATATCGCGCCAACCGCGGGATCTATTTTCAAGAGTTCAACGACATTTCAACATCTAAAAATGTAATGCGTGAATTTGTTTTTTGGGAGAGGACGTTATTCAATTTTTGTTAATACTCAATTTGACTGAAAAAAAGAACCTATTCGGTGCTAGTGTACTTATGGAATAAAATCGAAGTTTCGAGATTGAAAGAAGTTGAATGCAGTTAATTAATTCAGTGTATTCTCGAATAATTAGACGCGTAATAAAGTGATTGAGAAATATGGTTTTCTTGTGTATTTATTTTCGAGTGTTTCGTTTTATGACGAATCAAGAGGGTGACGCATGGAAATTTCCCAGAAATCCGTCTTGTGAAATAGTTTGTCTGGACGGGTTGGTAAATTATTTCGCTTCACTTATACCTTCTTACAAAGTGTATGTCGTATTGGTCCTTTTGTTTTCCTGGATTTAAGCTGAGAATGGGTACGGTTGTTAGATTGCTCGGTACATCCTGTTTTATTGATTAAAGTCTGGAATTGATAAGAAACTTCCGATGGAATGTTCTAGAATCTCATTCGCGAAGTATAAGAAACCACGTTCTAGATTTCAAATTTCATATTTGTTCATCGTCTTGTAAGTGCTAGACCTTCTCTTTTTACTCGCTTTTATTATTAATACACCTGTTAACCGTAGCATAACAAACAAACACGTAGTTTTTTAAGACAAATAGAAACAATGATTTTATTTTAACCATCACCCACTCCGTATCGCGCATTATATTTTTTTTTTTAATTTTTCTCAAACTAAAGGTTTTGGATACTTATCGTATTTATATATATATGTAGAACATAAATTAAAAATTACATAAGTATCCTATTATCAATGATGGGATCTTTTATTATTGTTAAAATTAAAGGAGTTCGAGGTAAATGTTCACCTATTTTTATTTTTAAAAGTTTCTTCAAATTCTGGAGGGTAATTAACTTCTTTCCAAACCAATACTCTTTTGTCAACACATAGATTAAATGGGAATTTATTATGGTGACCAGGATTTAACATATGTCCGACTTTTATATAGAACGTTGAGATACAGTCGATCAAGTACGATTTGTCGCTTTCGCGGGGTCCTATTATCATTAGCGTATTCTTTTTTGACAACCTTCTATCTAAATGCTGGGCATATCCCGTAAAAATGGATTCAACCTGGGTACCATCACCCAATTGGTGATAGAATTATTTTTCAATGACCTCCAAATTCGGGTTCAAATCGAAGTACTTATTTTCGGTAGATTTACAGATGTAAAATAGGGCCCTAGGGGAACGAAAATACTCGAGGTACCGTTAGGTAAACCAGGCTCGCATTTCCCCTAATGCGGAACTTATTGCCCACGTCATTATACCGTTCGAACCAAAATTCGGAGTACATATATGCCACGCATCTACGAGCGTCGCCCAAGGGAGAACATTCTAGTCCGATGTACTTTTTTTGTAAACGGCGGAGTTATTCGTCTCTTTTAACGACGAGTTGCCCACTACCTCCGTCTCTGTTCTGTTCATAATTTACGTCGCCATCTTCAATTCATCATCGTTTTCATCCACCTGCATGCTTAGAAATCGTTTCGGGATCTCGGACCACCGGCCTTTGGCATACTCGCGGTGCATTTCGGTAGAGAGTAGTCGCACTTCCAAAGTGAACTTTTTCCAAGCAGTCTCTATCTCGCGCACATGATATATCCCTCGGAGACTTGAGCAACGGAAAGGAGCTTATTAAAGGTCATATAATAGCCACCCTCTGTTACTTACGTTTGTGAGATTCGACACGATCCAGTAGAGGTAGATTTTGGAGCACTACTCTGCCGGGCACATTTCTTCAATGGCATCTACACTGGAATTGGAGACCGAGGGCGCCGAGATTGGAAACAACGGTATATCGACATCTGACATGATGGTATGCGCACTGATGGACGAAAGACGCGTGTCCAACTGATCCACGAGACAGAGATCCTTTTCAGAGTGGAATGCAAGCAGGACAATGGTGTTTTCAAATTTTTCTTTTTCCACTCGAAGAGCCAGTTCTTTAGCCATTGGCGATTGATTTTGGATACAATCTCGTGAAATATGATTCCCTTGAATGAGCGATAACATAATCTCTCAACATAGTCAAAGACATCATCTTATCAGGTTGAGAACTACCCTTCCCAGCTATTTCCTCATGCACCCGTAGCATCAACGTTGTCATATCAGCTGCGATTGAGACCTGGTTCTTCGATAATACAAATAGGTTCGGCAAGTCCCGTAGTTGATTCTCCATTTCCGTCAAGTTCATCTTCGTGAATTCTTCATCTTGAAAGTTGGGAGACGCTTCGAGTATCAGGCTGTCCAGTATCCAAAGAAGGTTGAATACCTTCTTTGTAGGGATGCAACGATTCGTAATTTTTCGGAATCGGCCGATTCGATGCATCGGTCTCTAAAAAATCGGCTTCGGCCGATTAATCGGCCGAAGCCTCAAGGTTATACGTTTTAGGCAATAGTATAGGAGTGCTACTTGTCAAAAATGTCTAAGGACAATAATGTATCTGGTTTGGTTTCCGAGATACTAGTTCATTTAGTTCAACACACATTTAGTCCATTCTTTCTGCTACAACTGGTTTTTGATTAGTTCTTCCTTTGCATTCCGGATAGGAAAAAAGAATTTTAAGCGTGAGTTTTAAGTTTCATTTCCTAAAAAAACCCTTTCCTTTCTCATCCTTTAAAAAACAAGAAGTAGCATTCAAGACTTCAAGTATTATTACTTGAAGTAAACAAGGGACTGCAGGAATACACACTAAAGACAATGCCACCAAACACATCAGAGGGATAGCTGACAACAGAAGTGAGATGAGACAAGAAGTCAAGGGCTCTAGCATTAGTAATAGATCCTGGCACTAGTGAACAAATTTGAGGATTTTATGCCACCGCTTCCATCCCTGCGCCTACACTAGAAAGAAAAAATTGGTCGAGTTCCAAAAATATTTCCTACCCCCTTCCCCTCGAACTAAAGCCGCGGAACAAGGACGCCTGTACTTGAATCTAGTTCGGCCGTTTACCACCGCGAGCGTCTCACATTTTGGAGGGGAAATTCTGAAACCGCCACCAGAGGGCCAACGTGTGTTATCAAGAATATTCACTTTCGCCGAGTGAAGAATTTGGTTAGCTCAGTACTTCTAGTCTCATCTCACTTCTGCTGACAATAATAAAATGCAGACTGCGATAGAGCGACATTGTTTGTGGAACGGATGGGAAGTAGCAGTGAGCAAAAATCGAAAGGAGAGTCAAAGATAGAAGGGGGAAGGCAAACCATAACGGCCGGGCACCATGGCTCTCCCGCGCAACTACCTCGGCGCACAGACACGTTTACGTTATTTGTTAAATTGCAAATTTGTTAGTTCCTTTATATTAGCTCAAAAGATCAGATCTAACCGAAAAGAGTCGGCCGAAAAAAATCGGCCGATTACCTTAGAAAAATCGGCCGATACGATTATTCGGCCAAGTGGCCGATTCTGGCCGAAGCCGATTCTTGGCCGATGCATCGTTGCATCCCTACTTCTTTGCTACCGGAGGTTCGGATTGAATTTTACTCTTCTTCTTCGCCCTAAAATCACGCTCTTCGTCGCTCCATTCCGGTTTCTCCATGATTATATTAACCTAACTAAGTAATAGAGAATATCGCTTTCACGAAAAAATCCGGCAATCTCGAAAGGAGACGACGCAAACATTTGTTCGGTTATTGTAGACAAGTTGGGAAAACCAAAATATTACCTATCCGTGTCGAGAAGATTATATAAACTTAAGTACCCAATGAAAACATCGACCTTTTTGCCCTCATCCTTTCCCGCGCTTTGCGCTTACGCATTTCATCATTACTCTCAACATTATCTTCCTTCATTTTACATACAAAAATCAAATACCCACAAAAAGAAGCGGCAAAATCCTGCTGGCTCTTTACAACCACTTAATTTGACTTAATATCCAACTTCCAAACACAAATATTTACTGGTAGATAAATTGGCAACCTACAAGCAATGTCAAATTCTCAAGAATGGCTCCTGCAAATTTAAAAGGTCCATTTTCAACTAGGTGGGCGTATCTGATTAGATTTAAAACATATATTTTTGAAATTTTTGGTCTGACTGTTATCTACACCTAGATGGTTTTCATGAAACAAACAAGGAGCATAAACACAATAGTGGAAGCTTCAGTCTTATTTAAAACAATTATCATCTATGCAAATAGCTTACACATGTCTTTTTTACCAATGCCTAACCGTTTGGATTTTTCTAAAGCAATCTCAGCACCAAAAATATTTTTGGATACAGAATAAATGTTTTATATTATTATTAAGAATAAAACAAGAGGATAAAAAAGGTCTGTCCTCTCGTAATTTTTTAAGCTTTTATCATGATTACTCTATACAACAGTAACAAGGAGTATAAACCCATTAGTGGAAGCAATACTTTTTTTCCGAAACAATCTCGCTTATGTTTATCCTCTCTAGACTAAGCTAAAAACGCATTACTCCTACGTAAAATATTAAGAGACAGGCAAGGATTCATACCATTAAAGAAGGAGCGCAATATTATCCATATTTTCATTTCATATACAGAGAAAAGAAATTATTATGTTTCTGAGAGGAGCTTCCCATTTTTGTTGTTGTTTTGAAAAATATATAGATATAGGAGGCAATGAATGAAATATATCACAATGCACGGGCCTTGATAGATATAGGAGGCAATGAAGGAAATATATCGCACGCACGGGCCCTGGTAGATGGAGGCAATGGTAATCTCTCTTTTTGCACGAGAGGTTTATCTTTAATATTTAAATAAATATAATTATTTTTAATTATTTTAATCTTCAATAATTAACATTAAAAATAGTTAAACCGTTTAAAATAAAGTTATACCTATTATCTTCTCAAACTTTGCTAATATTGACGTTTAAATTGAAGCGTACCCCTCTTACCCGATTCTTTTAAAATTTTGGTATATATATGGAAATCGTTTCCCTTATAATAGTAAGGAAAAAGCGCAACTGCGAAAACCTTTGGTGGCCGATCCCACCTTAGGGAGGCTAGACCACTCTCGTAACCCTAGCTGATCGCCGCGTATATCCTAAAACCAAACGGTGATAATGGAGTAGAAGCCAATGATACATATTGGTGTCTATGTGGAATAGAAAGAAGACCAGTGGATGGTAGTGTTAGAAGCCAGTGTAAGTGCAGAGTAGTGTCTATGTGGGATTGACAAAGAATAGAAGATGGTGGTGTTGGAACCCAGAAAAGTACCAGACTGGTGTTCATGTGGGATGGAGGAAGACCAAACATGGTGGTGTGAGAACTCAAGTATAGAGTAGCCAACAGAGAGAAATACAATTTTCTAAATTTCTGTGAACTGTCAATGCGGTAAGGAAAATGGGGACAATACGCAAACTGCGAACGCGGTCACGTTGGTGTAACAACGGACGGACAGACAGACAGACACTTAGACACGGCCGTTACAGAACCTCTCCTTGACTACGTCACACGGAGAGGTAAAAAGCGCACTATGTGAAAAGCCTTTTTCATATAATAGCATGCTAACTGATTTGACGCGGACGTTTTATCACGTATCTGTCTAGTGTATTTCACCAAGGCGTATAGCGATAGAGTGTAAAAGAAATTCAATAGCAAGCAAAATCGTTTTAGTCCGTGAAATTTATATCCTCCATAATAATATCCTTCTACGTCGCAAGTATCGGACCTATGTTTAAATTGGTCATGTCCACTTCGCGTTTTAGGACAATGTCCAAAGCATGTGATACCTGATAGAACTGCTTTTCCGAGTTTTCAAGATACATATCATAATGCAAAGCATCACCGTCGTATAAGCTGTTTCGCGTGTACCGAAAGAGCTTAAAGTCAAGATCGATAAATTTTTGTTGTAAGATAGAATATCTAACTAAAAAACTGTCATTAATTAACTTGGCATTGACAAGCGGGATAGGGTATAAACTATACCGTTTAGCTTTATCCAGGGAAATTTGAATAATTTGACCCTGTCCGGTTTTATGGGACAAGTATGGACCATAATATGGGGAAGGGTACGTCCTGCCTTCATAATCACTAACCCAGTCTTTAACATCCATGCGATGGAGAAATAACGTATTCGCAAAATCTTTTGAATTAAGGGTATATTGTAGGGAATGCGCCTCTTATGGATAAATTTAAATGTGTCAAGAACTCATTTTACTTCGCGGCAAGATTTCATTAATTCAAATCTTAAACTTCTATCATGGGGGCTAATCCAACCATCGAAGCTTTGAGGAGGAAACATATCGTCTACGTTAAAGTTTGAAAAATCCATACCTTTAAGCAATTTCTAGCACACGCACGGGATGAGTTATGACATGAAGTGGACGTCGTAGCGATTCTCAAGGACCTTTATAGTGAATTGTGTTTATAGAAACAGTCGACGTCTATCGATAACAATCGCGGACATGTTTTGAAACGAGCGATATGGATGTTTAAATTTATTGCACATCGCTAGACTCAGACCGCTCTTCAAAGACAAATTGAGCAAGTTCAAGTGATGGTATACGTGCGATATTTTACTAAATCGCTCTCAGCCTCCAAGGTATTATTTTTTCGTTGCCAACTAAGGATTCCAAATGAACACATGGTTCATCCTCGTTAACTTCTTCATGAGTCATTTTCATCATGAACTTCACGTGTATCAGAATGACTAAGTAAAAATATTGAGAAACATTAATTCTATTTCTTTAAGCCTCGGAAAAAATGTCTTAAATGGTTTAACAATTTCATCCGATCTCAAAACACAAAACAGAGCTATTACACTCGTAACAATGTTAGGCATATTTAAGAAATATCGTGATTATGATTTATTCTAAGTTACCATATTACGCAAACAAACAAAATGTTACACATAAAATCAGAAATCCGTACAATGGCCAAACCTCAAACCTTTAGTAGGCCGATCATTACGTACTTTTTAAGGAACTGCGATAGTTCTTTTTCATCGGCACTATCAATATCGGACGACTCCACATTCACCACTGCGGGTGATGATACGCTACTAAAACACATTTCATTTTATATAAAATCATTTTGATAATAATCTATAGCCCCGTAAGTACTTCATCGCACGGGTAACGAGCCGGTTAGGCTTTCTACTTGTTAAGGATCATAATCTCTTGCTTGCTTGTCGTCCGACATAGTTAAAAAACGCAACCGCTTCTTAAACCATTTTGGGGTTGATAAAGAAATAATAATAAAAGCTTTATTTTTCTCTTTGGTTTTAGCAGAAAGGAATAATATAAGAAGAATGGCACTCTACATATCCATAATGTTGTACAACTGACTTATGAAAAACATTAACATGTACAAAAATGGGCCAAGCCTCGCCTCGTGCCCTTTCCGCCGTAAAACGTTCTGAGATCCCATGTAGAGCCATGTCTGCCTTTTGTTCTCATTCAATAGTCAATTGAACAATTATGTTATAAATTAAGTTCTTTTCCTAATTAAAAACCAATATTCTTTGACTCTATCATTATTATACATCTTTGTTCCTATCAAAAATATCGTGACTTGGCAATCGCAGATAAGTAATATTAAAAGGAAGTCGAGGGGATATTCACTAAATCGTCGCCGATTTTAAAATAATCGAAGGGATGTTCACTAAATCGTTTATGGTCGAGGGGATATGTACAAGTTTATAAGATGAGTCATGCACAACCCTATGTACAAATTATATGGATGGTGAGTTATGCATTACCCTATTTACAAGTTTATACGCGCTTGCCAAGTCACGATATTTTTGATAGGAACAAAGATGTATAATAATGATAGAGTCAAAGAATATTATAAAAAACCGTCTTGGTTTGGACCAAGGCCGAAAAAACAAACGATATGTTTGAGGTTTATCAATTGACTGAAGTTTCAGATATTGAAATTTTTTTCTAGTTCTTTTTATCCACTCAATCCTTAATCAATATTTAATTCAATCAACTACTGATTTTACTCTTAATCGATCTAGTCCCTCTAAATTAATTGAAAAAATTACATATCTACGCTTTTTCAAGAACAATTACATTTTCCGAAAACATTTTATCATGGAATTAATTATTTTGAAGGAAGTACGTGTTGAGGGATCAGTATTGAATATTTGAAATGTTCTACTGGATGTCTAAAAAGAGCAAGCGAACTTTGGCATAACTCGAATGGAAAATGTAAATATTTCATAGATGCCAAACCAGGGTGTTGCGCAAATATATACATTTAATTTCGTATATCGAAATGCTACATTTCTATTGTCGCCTCTATGAAGGTAAAGTTGCACTGGAATTTCTTGGTCATAACTCAGTCTTCATTTGAAACGTCACCCCCTACTTTACAGCGGTTACGTATTACGCGTAATCATTTTAGCAAGCGTAAAGATCATTTCGGAAAACACAGGGGCGAGGCCACCATTGGGGTGTATTCTCCCTCGCACCAAGGGTCATCGCCAGACGATGCCAAAGTTCACTACGGGCAGGAGGCTAGTCAAATAGCACTGCCTATAGCGGTGCTTCTAAACGAGCGAGAAAATGAAAGAGAGAAAACACCCCAATGGCGGGATCACACCTGTGTTTTAGTTTCTCTGTATGTAATTTTCAAAATGGTCTACTCACTTACAAATGTACACCAATTACACTGAGTGATCGGTCGTTCGGGCGCTAGCGAGTGTCAAGCCATAACCATAACCATTCATGTACACGAATGTTTTATAGTGTTAGGTTAACAAGGTTGGCGGTAAAGTCCGGAGTGTCATGTACCGTTTACTAATGTGAAAAGGTTTCGATCTATATGGTAAAATTGGCCGAGTGTGTTGCGACGGTTCAGATGACCCATACACTGGAACCACTGGTGATTATAAAATGCAATATATTGGGAACATAGAGGAAGGGAGGGGGTGTCGGAGTTAAATGTGACCTTTTTGGCATAACTAGTAATGAATGATGTGTTTAACCATATTATCTCCGCGGGAAATAAATACAACAAGTCATTGGTTCTGAGAAGTATTTCGGTTTATGTGATCTTTACCCTTAACCACGCAGGATAAACTTTGTTGCTTTGTCTTAAGTGGACGACATTCACTGTAAACGACAGTCTTATCAACAACTTAAAACAGATTTAAACTTCTTTTGGTGCAAACTTGAAAATTTGTCAAGCCAGCAACAATTAAAACAATGTTGGTCAAGGTGCTTACAAGTTAGTTATCATCGACATGAAATCCCTTCAAAATAATTAATTCCATGATAAAATGTTTTCGGAAAAGGTAATTGTTCTTGAAAAAGCGTAGATATGTAATTTTTTCAATTAATTTAGAGGGACTAGATCGATTAAGAGTAAAATCAGTAGTTGATTGAATTAAATATTGATTAAGGATTGAGTGGATAAAAAGAACTAGAAAAAAATTTCAATATCTGAAACTTCAGTCAATTGATAAACCTCAAACATATCGTTTGTTTTTTCGGCCTTGGTCCAAACCAAGACGGTTTTTTATAATATCTGTCACTTCAGTCTTAATGTAATTAAATTTTGAATAACCATGTTTGCTTTACCGTCATACATTTGCACTCTAAAATATAACGGTGCATTCAAACACCATATATGCTGTTTTTTCCGGTTCCAAAAAATACATCATTTAGGGTGTACTTTAACCCCATTTTTATGATCAATTCACGCCATTTGCTAATATTATTTGCAAGTATTAGGCATTTATGCACCATTTACAGTGGTTTTTAACATCTTTGTTAGGCAATCTGTTGAACTTCTAATATTACTTAGTTTAATGGTGTTAAAAGTATGGAAAACGTACGCTACCTCTGTCACATTATTAAACCAAGTGAAGTGAAATAGTTGTTAAATATTTATTTTTTCCATATTTAGCACCACATTTATGGTGTAAAACAAATCCGTCAATACACCATTTCAAGTCCCTGTTTACCCATTTAAAGACCCTATTTCCCCCGTTTTAAGGCCCTATTGACCCATTTCAAGTTAATTGTACTATGATAATTAACCGCTTGCCTGCCTTACGACCGAATTCCAATTCGGCTGAAAACTACCGCAATTTGGCGGTTTTTTTTCTAACGGGATAAACATCTTGGCTTAAATTAAAATTCTATCTACGCCCGTTAACATCTGATTAACTCGAGTGGTTATGTATAATGAGCAATAATCCCATCTATTTTGTAAAACATTAAGCAAAATTTATAGTTTAGAAGAATGAAATATTTTTAAATCGCAGAAATGCACCGTTATAAAGCGATTCGCTTATTCTAATTTTTAAGTCAAATTACGTAACACTGTAACGAACTTAAACGAAGTTTGAACATAGAATGAGTTCCCAAGAATAATTTTCTAACGTAATATAGTGCCTATGAAAAACCACATATTATTAAAAGCAAATATTTTTATTTTTAAACGCTGTCAACGATAAAACGTTTGTTATTATTGAACTTTTTTTATTAAATTTATAACATTATGTCTACTATTAAGAGGTACAATGCTTGAAATTTGTGTCTCAATGACAAGTAACCTAACTAACATATGCCTTACCTAACCCGACCTATAAAACAAGCAATATTTTCAACGTTTTTTGTTGAGGGACCTTGAAAAATAAACGATTTTTTGTAAAAGGCCCGAGTTGATTAGTAATGACCTAATATTAATCTCGGTTTGTAAAATAAAAATAAAATTCTTATGCCATGAAATATTTTCCAATAAGCATGTATTTTTAAAAAATTGTGCATACAGACCTCAGAAAGGTTTTTAAGTTATGTTTTAAAAACTAAAACATGCTCATTATTAAAACCAATCTGACTCCATTACTTGTTGCCCAAAAGAGTTAATTTGGATAATTTTAACGGCATTAACATTTTTACTTAAAATCGTGTTCAGTCAGGATTGATATAATAAGAGAGCCTTCAACGTGTACAAACACAATAGGAAAGGTAGTGAAGTCCCACTGAAAAAGACTAAAAATATTCCTGTAAATCAGGCGCATGGTCCTGAAATGGGGTGAACAGGGGTTTGATATGAGATTAATAGGGGTTTTAAATTGGGACATGAAATCGGGGTAAATACGGACTTGAAATGGGGGAAAATACGAACTTGAAATGGGGGTAAATACGAACTTGAAATGGGGGTAAATACGGACTTGAAATGGGTCTAAATACGGACTTGAAATGGGTCTAAATACGGACTTGAAATGGGTTTAAATACGGACTTGAAATGGGTCTAAATATGGACTTGAAATGGGTCTAAATATGGACTTGAAATGGGTCTAAATATGGACTTGAAATGGGTCTAAATATGGACTTGAAATGGGTCTAGATATGGACTTGAAATGGGTCTAAATATGAACTTGAAATGGGTCTAAATATGAACTTGTAATGGGTCTAAATATGAACTTGTAATGGGTCTAAATATGAACTTGTAATGGGTCTAAATATGAACTTGTAATGGGTCTAAATATGGACTTGAAATGGGTCTAAATATGGACTTGAAATAGGTCTAAATATGGACTTGAAATGGGTCTAAATATGGACTTGAAATGGGTCTAAATATGGACTTGAAATGCGGTTAAATATGGACTTAAGTGCTCATTTAATTGTAAAGATTAAATAGGACAATTGATACTGGGTGAAAGATAAGTGTAGTTTTAATTTTAATTAAATAAGGTGTCCATGAATTTAACAAATAAATCGTGTTTTGACTTTTGAGTTAATTTCACCTACGTTTAAAGGTTTATCTCGATTAAGTTTAGTTTAAAGGCTTATCTCGATTAAGTTTGGTTTAAAGGCTTATCTCGATTAAGTTTGGTTTAAAGGCTTATCTCGATTAAGTTTGGTTTAAAGGCTTATCTCGATTAAGTTTGGTTTAAAGGCTTATCTCGATTAAGTTTCTTTAAAGGCTTATCTCGATTAAGTTTATTTTAAAGGCTTATCTCGATTAGGTTTAGTTTAAAGGCTTATCTCGATTAAGTTTAGTTTAAAGGCTTATCTCGATTAAGTTTAGTTTAAGGCTTATCTCGATTAAGTTTAGTTTAAAGGCTTATCTCGATTAAGTTTATTTTAAAGGCTTATCTCGATTAAGTTTATTTTAAAGGCTTATCTCGATTAAGTTTATTTTAAAGGCTTATCTCGATTAAGTTTATTTTAAAGGCTTATCTCGACTAAGTTTAGTTTAAAGGCTTATCTCGATTAAGTTTAGTTTAAAGGCTTATCTCGATTAAGTTTAGTTTAAAGGCTTATCTCGATTAAGTTTAGTTTAAAGGCTTATCTCGATTAAGTTTAGTTTAAAGGCTTATCTCGATTAAGTTTAGTTTAAAGGCTTATCTCTATTAAGTTTGGTTTAAAGGCTTATCTCGATTAAGTTTGGTTTAAAGGCTTATCTCGATTAAGTTTGGTTTAAAGGCTTATCTCGATTAAGTTTGGTTTAAAGGCTTATCTCGATTAAGTTTATTTTAAAGGCTTATCTCGATTAAGTTTAGTTTAAAGGCTTATCTCGATTAAGTTTAGTTTAAAGGCTTATCTCGATTAAGTTTATTTTAAAGGCTTATCTCGATTAAGTTTATTTTAAAGGCTTATCTCGATTAAGTTTATTTTAAAGGCTTATCTCGATTAAGTTTATTTTAAAGGCTTATCTCGATTAAGTTTAGTTTAAAGGCTTATCTCGATTAAGTTTAGTTTAAAGGCTTATCTCGATTAAGTTTAGTTTAAAGGCTTATCTCGATTAAGTTTAGTTCCAAGGTTTATCTCGATTAAGTTTAGTTCAAAGGTTTATCTCGATTAAGTTTAGTTCAAAGGTTTATCTCGATTAAGTTTAGTTCAAAGGTTTATCTCGATTAAGTTTAGTTCAAAGGTTTATTTCGATTAAGTTTAGTTCAAAGGTTTATCTCGATTAAGTTTAGTTCAAAGGTTTATCTCGATTAAGTTTAGTTTAAAGGCTTATCTCGATTAAGTTTAGTTTAAAGGCTTATCTCGATTAAGTTTAGTTCAAAGGCTTATCTCGATTAAGTTTAGTTCCAAGGTTTATCTCGATTAAGTTTAGTTCAAAGGTTTATCTCGATTAAGTTTAGTTCAAAGGTTTATCTCGATTAAGTTTAGTTCAAAGGTTTATCTCGATTAAGTTTAGTTCAAAGGTTTATCTCGATTAAGTTTAGTTCAAAGGTTTATCTCGATTAAGTTTAGTTCAAAGGTTTATCTCGATTAAGTTTAGTTCAAAGGTTTATCTCGATTAAGTTTGGTTTAAAGGCTTATCTCGATTAAGTTTGGTTTAAAGGCTTATCTCGATTAAGTTTATTTTAAAGGCTTATCTCGATTAAGTTTATTTTAAAGGCTTATCTCGATTAAGTTTAGTTTAAAGGCTTATCTCGATTAAGTTTAGTTTAAAGGCTTATCTCGATTAAGTTTAGTTTAAAGGCTTATCTCGATTAAGTTTATTTTAAAGGCTTATCTCGATTAAGTTTATTTTAAAGGCTTATCTCGATTAAGTTTATTTTAAAGGCTTATCTCGATTAAGTTTATTTTAAAGGCTTATCTCGACTAAGTTTAGTTTAAAGGCTTATCTCGATTAAGTTTAGTTCAAAGGTTTATCTCGATTAAGTTTAGTTCAAAGGTTTATCTCGATTAAGTTTAGTTCAAAGGTTTATCTCGATTAAGTTTAGTTCAAAGGTTTATCTCGATTAAGTTTAGTTTAAAGGCTTATCTCGATTAAGATTAGTTTAAAGGCTTATCTCGATTAAGTTTAGTTCCAAGGTTTATCTCGATTAAGTTTAGTTCAAAGGTTTATCTCGATTAAGTTTAGTTGAAAGGTTTATCTCGATTAAGTTTAGTTCAAAGGTTTATCTCGATTAAGTTTAGTTCAAAGGTTTATCTCGATTAAGTTTAGTTCAAAGGTTTATCTCGATTAAGTTTATTTTAAAGGCTTATCTCGATTAAGTTTAGTTTAAAGGCTTATCTCGATTAAGTTTAGTTTAAAGGCTTATCTCGATTAAGTTTAGTTTAAAGGCTTATCTCGATTAAGTTTAGTTTAAAGGCTTATCTCGATTAAGTTTAGTTTAAAGGCTTATCTCGATTAAGTTTAGTTTAAAGGCTTATCTCTATTAAGTTTGGTTTAAAGGCTTATCTCGATTAAGTTTGGTTTAAAGGCTTATCTCGATTAAGTTTGGTTTAAAGGCTTATCTCGATTAAGTTTGGTTTAAAGGCTTATCTCGATTAAGTTTATTTTAAAGGCTTATCTCGATTAAGTTTATTTTAAAGGCTTATCTCGATTAAGTTTAGTTTAAAGGCTTATCTCGATTAAGTTTAGTTTAAAGGCTTATCTCGATTAAGTTTATTTTAAAGGCTTATCTCGATTAAGTTTATTTTAAAGGCTTATCTCGATTAAGTTTATTTTAAAGGCTTATCTCGATTAAGTTTATTTTAAAGGCTTATCTCGATTAAGTTTATTTTAAAGGCTTATCTCGATTAAGTTTAGTTTAAAGGCTTATCTCGATTAAGTTTAGTTTAAAGGCTTATCTCGATTAAGTTTAGTTTAAAGGCTTATCTCGATTAAGTTTAGTTTAAAGGCTTATCTCGATTAAGTTTAGTTTAAAGGCTTATCTCGATTAAGTTTAGTTTAAAGGCTTATCTCGATTAAGTTTATTTTAAAGGCTTATCTCGATTAAGTTTATTTTAAAGGCTTATCTCGATTAAGTTTATTTTAAAGGCTTATCTCGATTAAGTTCAGTTTAAAGGCTTATCTCGATTAAGTTTATTTTAAAGGCTTATCTCGATTAAGTTTATTTTAAAGGCTTATCTCGATTAAGTTTATTTTAAAGGCTTATCTCGATTAAGTTCAGTTTAAAGGCTTATCTCGATTAAGTTTAGTTTAAAGGCTTATCTCGATTAAGTTTAGTTTAAAGGCTTATCTCGATTAAGTTTAGTTTAAAGGCTTATCTCGATTAAGTTTAGTTTAAAGGCTTATCTCGACTAAGTTTAGTTTAAAGGCTTATCTCGACTAAGTTTAGTTTAAAGGCTTATCTCGATTAAGTTTAGTTTAAAGGCTTATCGCGATTAAGTTTAGTTTAAAGGCTTATCTCGATTAAGTTTATTTTAAAGGCTTAACTCGATTAAGTTTAGTTTAAAGGCTTATCTCGATTAAGTTTAGTTTAAAGGCTTATCTCGATTAAGTTTAGTTTAAAGGCTTATCTCGATTAAGTTTAGTTCCAAGGTTTATCTCGATTAAGTTTAGTTCAAAGGTTTATCTCGATTAAGTTTAGTTCAAAGGTTTATCTCGATTAAGTTTAGTTCAAAGGTTTATCTCGATTAAGTTTAGTTCAAAGGTTTATTTCGATTAAGTTTAGTTCAAAGGTTTATCTCGATTAAGTTTAGTTCAAAGGTTTATCTCGATTAAGTTTAGTTTAAAGGCTTATCTCGATTAAGTTTAGTTTAAAGGCTTATCTCGATTAAGTTTAGTTCAAAGGCTTATCTCGATTAAGTTTAGTTCCAAGGTTTATCTCGATTAAGTTTAGTTCAAAGGTTTATCTCGATTAAGTTTAGTTCAAAGGTTTATCTCGATTAAGTTTAGTTCAAAGGTTTATCTCGATTAAGTTTAGTTCAAAGGTTTATCTCGATTAAGTTTAGTTCAAAGGTTTATCTCGATTAAGTTTAGTTTAAAGGCTTATCTCGATTAAGATTAGTTTTAAGGCTTATCTCGATTAAGTTTAGTTCCAAGGTTTATCTCGATTAAGTTTAGTTCAAAGGTTTATCTCGATTAAGTTTAGTTGAAAGGTTTATCTCGATTAAGTTTAGTTCAAAGGTTTATCTCGATTAAGTTTAGTTCAAAGGTTTATCTCGATTAAGTTTAGTTCAAAGGTTTATCTCGATTAAGTTTATTTTAAAGGCTTATCTCGATTAAGTTTAGTTTAAAGGCTTATCTCGATTAAGTTTAGTTTAAAGGCATATCTCGATTAAGTTTAGTTTAAAGGCTTATCTCGATTAAGTTTAGTTCAAAGGCTTATCTCGATTAAGTTTAGTTCCAAGGCTTATCTCGATTAAGTTTAGTTCAAAGGCTTATCTCGATTAAGTTTAGTTCCAAGGTTTATCTCGATTAAGTTTAGTTCAAAGGTTTATCTCGATTAAGTTTAGTTCAAAGGTTTATCTCGATTAAGTTTAGTTCAAAGGTTTATCTCGATTAAGTTTAGTTCAAAGGTTTATCTCGATTAAGTTTAGTTCAAAGGTTTATCTCGATTAAGTTTAGTTTAAAGGCTTATCTCGATTAAGTTTAGTTTAAAGGCTTATCTCGATTAAGTTTAGTTCCAAGGTTTATCTCGATTAAGTTTAGTTTAAAGGCTTATCTCGATTAAGTTTAGTTTAAAGGCTTATCTCGATTAAGTTTAGTTCAAAGGCTTATCTCGATTAAGTTTAGTTCCAAGGTTTATCTCGATTAAGTTTAGTTCAAAGGTTTATCTCGATTAAGTTTAGTTCAAAGGTTTATCTCGATTAAGTTTAGTTCAAAGGTTTATCTCGATTAAGTTTAGTTCAAAGGTTTATCTCGATTAAGTTTAGTTTAAAGGCTTATCTCGATTAAGTTTAGTTTAAAGGCTTATCTCGATTAAGTTTAGTTCCAAGGTTTATCTCGATTAAGTTTAGTTCAAAGGTTTATCTCGATTAAGTTTAGTTCAAAGGTTTATCTCGATTAAGTTTAGTTCAAAGGTTTATCTCGATTAAGTTTAGTTCAAAGGTTTATCTCGATTAAGTTTATTTTAAAGGCTTATCTCGATTAAGTTTAGTTTAAAGGCTTATCTCGATTAAGTTTAGTTTAAAGGCTTATCTCGATTAAGTTTAGTTTAAAGGCTTATCTCGATTAAGTTTAGTTCAAAGGCTTATCTCGATTAAGTTTAGTTCCAAGGTTTATCTCGATTAAGTTTAGTTCAAAGGTTTATCTCGATTAAGTTTAGTTCAAAGGTTTATCTCGATTAAGTTTAGTTCAAAGGTTTATCTCGATTAAGTTTTGTTCAAAGGTTTATCTCGATTAAGTTTAGTTCAAAGGTTTATCTCGATTAAGTAACTTGTTAGCACGCACAAAACTAGGCCCTTTTAGTTGTCAACGAGAACGAAATGAAGAAATAGGTTTAAGCGCGCTATAAGGTTAGGCTGACTTCTGACCCAAAAGTAATTTTTTGACGTACTTTCAGAATTAACTAAAATTAACATACTTAGACTTAATTGTTTTTGATGACACTTGCAAAAGGCACACCCTGAATACTTAATTGTTAAATTAAAAGTATTCCGAAAAGTAACTTCGCTCTAGTTTTTCAGTTAGAGGTGGCTAAATATCACGAAAAACCCCATGTTAATCTCCATAGGAAAATTGGTAAAAGCATGTGAATTTTGCTTTAACGTTACAAAGGAGTATCAAGTCATATCTACAAGGGCCTACCGGCCCTGTAGAATTGGTTTTTAATTAGGAAAAGGACTTAATTTATAACATAATTGTTCAATTGGCTATTGAATGAGAACAAAAGGCAGACTTGGCTCTACATGGGATCTCAGAACGTTTTACGGCGGAAAGGGCACGAGGCGAGGCTTGGCCCATTTTTGTACATGTTAATGTTTTTCATAGGATCTCACTTCTTTTTGTAGACCCTCTCGTTATACTTCGGTAGTTATATTAAAACAAGAGCCTCTCGTGGTACTTCGTTTGCCAATATAATCGCTAACGTTTGTCCATATTTACGCTGAATTACCCCATTCGACCCGCAGAGAATATGTTATAAAGATTGTACGCGATATCCTAATATAAGAATGTAGCATCAGTTACGACACATTTCTTTTAAACTACTACTCCCATTAGCTTTAATATATAATTAACTTTCGGTTAACTTTGGACCATTACGTTCTTTCATCAAGAACACACACTATTTCTGTTGAAAAGACGGCAGCGCCATCTAGTTTTAAAATAAAAAACTAAAGAACAATTTTATAAAAATTTCGGGATGTTTTAATTTTTATGTGCTTTATAAAATAAATGAAAACTAAATCATGAATTTTAAGTTTCCATCTCCCCTAGAAGTACCTTAGAATTTTGATGATCGGTGAGTGAGTGAGTGAGTGAGTGACAAAATAAGGTAAATTTCACCTGCGATATTTCGAAAAGTATATAGGGTAGGAACTTGAAATTTGGAAACTATAGCTAGGATTGACAGTTCTCGCGGCAAGCAAAATTGCAGACTTTTACCTGTACCCATCACGAAGTTAAAGTGGTCTTAAAAGTGCCACGAGTTGCTTCGAGAAAAGGATGTCAGTGCTGGACTTGGCTGGGAGCACCCAGATACAAGACTCTTTCCAACCTCAAATTCCCTCCCCTTCCCTGATTGGCTAACGAGCTTCTGTCGATGTTGCTACGCTTAATGTCTTAAGGGTGCTCGAGTGAGTGAAGAAAAAAATAATATTTCAGAGCCTAATCTGCATTTTTCAAATGAAAATTCCTTAAGTTGGTGTCGCAAACCGTTGGCTCAAGTTGGCAATAAACACTTCAACCCGAATTGAGCTATTCACACTGTAGCAGATTACGCGATGGAATTCCCTTCTGGTTCTAGTATAAGAGTCGCGCAACCATCAATACAAGTTGTTTAAATTAATTATCGAATGACTTAACATTATATTATTATAGTTATAAGTACTTATTTTATGAGATAAAATAAGAACTTTTATTCATAAATACCATATTCAAAGAAAATTTCCAATAAATGTTTTTTTCTGCCAAAACGTCGTCTTGAAATCTAATTATTTTGAAACCATTTTACATTTATCATGGTACTTTAAAAACATTAATTCCACTTACTTGATTCCGTCCAAATAACAGTAAGCCTTCTTCGGTATGGAGTAACTACCAATCGACATTTTAATGTCGGTACATGTGTCCCACAAATTGAACAGAAGTATAACACATCTTAATGGGTCTTCATAAATGTGGTCAACTTTATTACGTGAGAACGCATCAATAAGCGTTTGCACCGGAATGCCATTTAAATAGCCAAAGCTGGCGATCATAGATAATTGTTGTGGGTAAACTAGAGTTTTCTTAAAAAATAGCCTCGAAATGTTTGGTGGCCAAACACTTGCAAAATCACCAGATACTCTTTGTAGTATATTCCATGCGTTGCACTTTGCAGAAAATGAAGACTTTCCTCTATCCATCTAAAACAAAGAATGACCAAATGCTTAGCTTGCTAATTCAGACGTTAGTTTTATGTTATTTTAAACAAACCTTCCTTAACTCTCAACATTAAAAAACAAACGGAGAAATGTTTCCCGTCTATATAGGCACTAAACATTAAATAGTCTTTGGATCCACCCACATGAAATATCTGCACAAGGTTCCTTTTTCAGAAACAATGTTGATGTCTGCCATAAATCAAGGGGCGTGTTCTTTGGGTCAAACTGAGTGGAAGTGTCAAAGAACATGGGGTGTACAAGAATTTGCAACTGAGATATGGCCCCCCAAACACCAGCCTCATCAACTTGTTTAGAAACATGAGACAATTTTAATAGTCTTCCTTCTAACATCGTTATTGAACTTTTACCTGGCAGATGTGCATTAAATGGGTAGAAGTATGCCTCCTGTACAAAAGTAAATTCAAGGTATCATGGTAGCATGCAATACTTTTTTATTAGGGCATAGGCTGATATGAGTCATTCTTTTGACTGCTACTTTTTTGCACCATGGAGTAATGTCCTGGGAAACCATATTTTATTTAACTGCTCTTTGATGACCGTTTTTGTGTTACCTCTCCAGGAACGATATTCATCCTCCTAGACGAATTTGCTAGACAATATAGCTGGGAAGGCAGGAAAGGTAAACGGACGCTATGCAATCTAACGCTGATGAAAATAACAATAGGTAACGAACATTCTAGTAATTCTAATGTAAAACGGCGACAAATTATTTTAGTCTATTTAAGCTGTGGAAATTAAACTTAGAAGCATAGGGAAAACTCATTTAAAGTTCTCGTTAATTAATTTTTTCTCAAAGTTGTGATTTCAACTCGTTAATTTTAATATGTATAGTTTCACGAGTGAAAGGAAATTTCCGCGTGCAATCAGTGACTGTTTATCAAAGGCAATAATAAGTATGCGTTGCGTGACTGCTCGCAGGAAACTACTCTCTCTCGTCTCGTGAAATGTTAATATGTGCCAAATTTCGTTGCAAAACAGCTTTAGGCTTAGCAAGTGAAAATGACAATTTTGAAAATTATTCATTAACGAGATTTTTGGTAATGATTTCATGCATAATTCCACAGCCTTGATTGATTAACGATAAGATGTTGCCCTTCATTAACCCTTTAAATTCATAATCAACTTTAAATATTTAATTTAATTATTCTAACCATGCAGAGACTGTTAGAGGACTAAAAAGTTTCAAGGAGGCCACTGTTTCAGATGTTGAGTAACATATAAAATCATGGTTTAATCATGCATCCGAACGGGTAAAATCAAAAGAAACAACTTCAAAAAGGCAACTTTAGCAAACCAACGAGTAATCAATTTTACGATACGATGTTCTTTTTAAACTGACAAATAAAACGGCCAGGTTTTTAATTTGGAATTAGTTTGGTCTTTATTTACTATTAACATCAAAACAATGTTATTTGGATGTATCTATGCTCGATTTAAGAAATACCCAAGATATCCTAAGCATATTCATATCAACAACGATTCATAATCCAGAGACATTCTCAGAACATTTGTGGGAGCGAGGTATATATTTTATATTTTCGAACTTATGTTCTAAGAACCTACTCGGCATTTTGGACGGACATAATAAATCCCCCCCCCCCTAAAATCCATGGAGTGTCAATAGGTTGTCCCAAAGTTCTGAGCTAATATTCTTAGAACCTACTCAGTATTTTGAATGGACATAATAAATAACCCCTCAAATTCCGAGGAATGTCAGAGGGATGTCACAAAGGTTTTACTATGGATGTCCTGGGGATGGCGATAATGCGGACATTTGGAACTCTAGGAATAAATAGCTCTTTTTAGGTTTTTTGGATGTCCTCTCAATATACTGAATCCCCCAGAATAATCTCCCTCTGCTGGGATCGCGAATAGTTAAGCCTAGTATTCACGAATAGTTAACCCTAATACTTTCGAATACTAGGCATAACTAATCGCGATTATTCGGGTAGTAACCCTAATATTCGCGAATAGTTAATATAAAGCAAGGACAAAAACATTAAGAAGCTCCTAAATTTCAAAATACCTCTCCTCATTGGTGGCCAAGTATTTCTTAAAATTTTCATAGACACCTGCTGGTGGTTTTTGATGGGAGACAAATAAAATTGAGATGATATTTTTAAAAATTTGGTGGGTGTCATTAGTTCAGATGACCTAAATTTATGGTTGCCGATTTTAACCGAACAGTCAGTTCGGTATACGTTATTCGTATCGAATAGTACAAATGGACTTATCGAATTATTCGCTTCGGTATTCGAACGAAATATTCGATTGAAACTAGTGCTAACCGCACACCTATACTTAAAATTTAAACCTTTTGATGCTTATTGATTTCGATTTGACCACAGTAGTCAAATTAGGAAAGAAAACGACAAGGGCTCTGCACATTGTACTGTACGTTGCAAAAGTGAGAAGCCCTTCTAACTTAACAAAAAGTTGCAAATATCAATAACTCTGCCTTGTAGTATTTTAACGTATTCACCGTAATAATGGTGAATGTGGAATTTTGGATTTTCTAATCGCAGCCGATTTGTTTCAGACCAATATGTTCTTAATATTACTCTTTGTAGATAGAAATAATTTCTCCGAAGAGAACGATGGATGCAATAGAAAGACCCATTAGCCACAAAAGAAAAGATCCACTGACTATTTTGATTGTCGAAGGTAAAGTTTCCTCCAGAGGTCGTCTCCATCTTGACATCTCGTAAATAATTTTCCTCGGAATTGATTTATAGTGGATAAAATTGCGCTCAATTATATTCATAACCCTGCGGATTTTGAAATTAAATCTTTATTTTACACTTTTTATATGCCCTTTACTCCAAAAAAATACATTGACATTTCTGGCCATGAACTTGAACTTTGCATTTCAAAGAGGACAATGTATTCTCGACCCGTTCACTATGAGTGCAGGGAAAACACATCGTTCACTACACTACTCACGTTAATAATATTAAACAATGATTTGAAATTATAAGTGACCGTTCTACACTAGATCCTATTCTCTAGGAGTGTGCGAATACCACTTTTTGGGTATCGAACCGGTAAGCGAATACCAAAAAGGTTCCTTCTCAAATACCGAATCGAATAATATATTCCAAATCGAATACCGAATAGTTCGGCCATGGGAAATTTTTTACTAACAGATTAATCGCGAATAGTTAAGCCTAATATTCGCGAATAGTTAACCCTAATACTCGCAAATGCTAGGCTTAACGTTTCGCGATTAATCGGGTAGTAACCCTAATATTCGCGAAAAATTAACACAAAGCAAGGAGAAAAACATTTTGAAGCTCCTATACTTCAAATTACTTCTCCTCATTGATGGCCAAGTATTTCTTAAAATTTTCCTAGGCACTTGCTGGTAGTTTTTGATGGGAGACAAATAAAATTTTTGGGATGGTATTTTTTAAAATAAGGTGGGTCTCTCTCTAGTGCCAAGGACCTAAATTTATGGTAGTCGAACTTTAACCGAATGGTCAGTTCGGTATTCTATATTCGTATCGAATATTGAAAATAGGCTTATCGAATACCGGATCGAATTATTCGGTTCGGTATTCGATCCGGTATTCGATCCGGTATTCGATCGAATTGTTTGATTGAAACGGTTAACCGCACACCTCTACTAATCTCTTATTGCTTGTGCCATGGTTTTTCACTTGGTATAGCGCCCATCCTCATACCTTATTAAATGTTGGTAAAGTGAATGTCATAAGGAAAGCCCCGTATCTAGCTGACATATTCTGAGAGATTTTAGTCAATGATACATGAAAAAGTCGTCTTTCGAAGCTGGTCTTCCTGCTAAACGTGCACAATTCTTTCAGCGCCATATGATATTCCTTTAAGCAGTAAATATGAATATAATCATAATTTAAATCAAAGGTGGCACAGATCATAAACTAAAGTTTCTTATTTGTAACCAGAGTTCAACAACTAAACGAGATAATTGCCATAGATAGAGCTCGTAAAGCTTCGAATATCATGTTTATGATAAAAAAGACTATTGGTCAAACTGGAATAACATCATCGTTTTCTTGACGCTTTTAAGTGTTTGAACCTAAGGGTTGGAAGTTTTGGAAAAAGTGTAAAAAATTTCGAAATCCAATTTGATTTCTTTCGATTTCGTTGGATTTCATTTTGGTGTCCTCCCATTGGATCGAATCCCATTCGACCGAATTCCCAATCGACCGATTTTATTTGAAATATGATTTAAAATCCCGCCGTTTGTGCGGTTTCTGTCTATTGAGATTTTTATTAGGAATATTATTATTACTTATAAGGCTATATAAGTTAATTTAGCGATTGGAACTTTCGTCTCACCGTGGCGCAGTGGAAGAGTATCGGACTACCGTGCGATAGTTCTTGGATCGATTCCCCGAAAGAAAAAGTAAACTACGTAATAATAGTTTCATTCAATTGATTATTAATTTCATTTGAACTTAATTGCAGTTACGTTAGACAGTGTGGAAAACTATAATGTAATAAAAAATACTATTGGAATAATGGCCTTTGAGTATTTGAAATATTTTGCGTAAATTTTATTAAAATTACGGTAATATTTTAGAGGGTTAAGGTTAGGTCAAATCAGGTTAGGTTAGGTTGGGTTGGGTTAGGTTAGATTAGGTTAGGTTTGGTTAGGTTAGGTTAGGTTTGGTTAGGTTAAGTCAGGTTAGGTTAGGTTAGGTTAGGTTGGGTTGGGTTAGGTTGGGTTAGGTAAGGTTAGGTTAGGTTAGGTTAAGTCAGGTTAGGTTAGGTTAGGATTGGAAGTGGTAGAATAACCGATTTGCCATAATATTGTTTTTTTCATTGAGGTCCTTGCATAATAAAAACGGGCCTTTTCCAAAAAATTATTTTATGAAGATTCTGGAGCAATTAACGCTTTATTTATTTAGTTTCTTGAACAATAAATATATGCCTTTTCCCAAATATTGATTGTTTTACGGGTCATTTCAGGTTGGCTTTGATTCGGCTCGGTTACAATAGAGGCATCCTTTTAAACTTGGGATTTGATCATCACAGTATCATTATTTAGATAGGAAAGTGTATTGATAGACGCAAGCTTAAGGACAAGGGTATTTTCTTTAAACCAAAAGAGGTATTTTTTAATTTGGTTTTAAAAATATATCTTTTAATAGCAATGAGAATTTTAAGATAATAAACCCGCACATTTTGGCTATATTCGGTCCAACGGGATTCGGTTCAATGGGACATTCGGTCTAATGGCATTCGGCCCAATGGGCCAGCAGCTTCATTTTATTTCGTCGGATCTTGCTCGATTTCAAAATTCGGTAAAATACAACGTTTTTCATGGGATTTTGAGATTAACCCCGTGATTCCGTCGGATTTTTTCGATTTTCCCAATGATTTCGTCGGATTTTGCGATATTTCCTTTGATTTCGTTGGATTTTGGGTATTTCTCGTGATTTCCTCGGATTTTGAGATTTATTCCGTGATTTCAACGGATTTTGTGATTTATTTTTATTTATTCTGGATTTCGTGAATTTTGTAACGGATTTCGCAATTTGTTTGCTGATTTTTTGATTTTGCTTCTGATTTTTTTATTGCTTTTGTGATTTCTTAAAGCATTTTTTGATTTCGTTACTGATTCCGGATTTTCCATGGGATTTTAAAATCAGCAAAAATAGGTTTGATTTCCTTCCGGATTTCTGATTCTGTTATGGATTTCAGATTACTTAAATTGGATTTCGCGTTTGGTGTACGGGATTTCGTGTATGACCGACCCCTCATCTTGAACGATGTTAAGGGATACTTTCCTAAATTCCGATTTTTTTAACGAATTATAAGACCAGAACACTATGTTATAAAGGAGCGATATTTTGAGAAAAATTTCACAAGGCTCATTGTGACAATATTTATATATGTTTGACTTCCACTGAGTTCTAGGATGTTGCCAAACTAAGTGGTTTTCGGGTGCACCAAGTTAGCCTTCTAGTAGGTTTAAGTGTGTTTTGTCGTTTGTAATGTGTAAAGAGCTTCATTCTTATGGCATGTTAAAAGTTCAATTGGTAAATATTACTTAATATTGGAGATACAGAGAAAAAACTATCGAAAATTGTACAAAATGAGTCATTTTTGATCAATGATTACCATTAATCGCGCAAGTGAATTGCGACGCACTTTTCTTTAAAATGCAGTACAAATGTCATACTAAAGCATTACCCAGAAGGATATTTGCGGTTTTGGCTGGTCTCTTAACATCAGATAACATTCGATTAGGCACTGCACCTAGCTGGGGGGCCCCAAACGTCTAGCATCACTGTACCCATGTAGCCTGCGAAACCACCGTCAAAGCACGCGGGCTACAGCCAGCGGACGCGACAAACGCCCCTGAAGCAGGTGAAGTGAGCGCTACACCGTCGGCGGCGAGCCTAGCCAGGAGGAGGTCGGTGACAGGGCTGGACTAAGGCAGCAGAAGGCTCGAGGGGACGAGGGATTTCCCTCCGAGCGCAGCAGTGCCATACGGCCCAAGAATGTATCCGCGACCCCCGAGGGTTGCCAAGAGCTGGGAATGAGCCAAAGCAACACCCGGGCGGGGGCGAAGCGGCCGAGCAAAACGTTCACGGAATGGGGCAGGGAAAGGTCCGAAGTCCGAACCAAGGGCGAACTCAAGGAACCATCCCAACCGGCACCAGGGTTGGCAACTACCTATCCAGTCCGGTTTAAACCACCTGGTTTAATCCGGATTAATCCACTTAAAAAGATCCACCTAAAATATCCGGCTTAATTATGATTGGGGAAAAATCAAATTTGTGCCATAAAAATAATTAAAATACAACCAGAAACAATTAAGGCAAAAATATATGAAGCGATAACTAAAGATTATTTATTATAAATGATAAAACTAATAGTTATGTTACCAGTTACTGTCCAGTTTCAGCTTAAAATATTTTACCAGTATCACTCGAACTTAAAGCATAGCGTTGGTTCCAGTGGACAGGTTGACTTTCCTTACGAACTCCAGTTTTGGCTTGGGAAAGCTAGAGGCATTTGTGGGCGGGATTTATACGTGCATGTATAAATCCCGCCCACTAGCCTTTGCCAAGCCAAAATCGGAGTTAAGAAGGAAAGTCCCTTTGTAAGGGATCCACTGGAGCCGCGCTAGTGTTAGGTTCGTGCACTTAGGAAAGAAATAGATTTCAGGAAAACATTTTAGCAGTTAAACGATTTTATATTGGAACCGAGGCTAGGGGTCGGGTCGGGGAGTGCCCCAAAACTTATATAAGAGCTAAACAGAAGTACTTTGCCTCCAAAAAAACCTAAAATGACTCATTTTTTTAAAAAATCCGGATAAATCCAATAAAATCCGGTTTAATCCAATAAAAACCACTGGTCTGGATTTTATTCAAATTATCCGGATTTTTGCCAACCCTGACCGGCACACCGAACTCAAGCCCCCTCCGCCACTCTACTCCAAGGACAAGCGGCGACGACCCCAAGGGAGCGGGAGGGGGTGGTCTCTTAACAGTTGGTGTTCCAAAGTCTAAAAAGAAGAGGAGTGAAATATGCAAAACGTTAAACGACGCACTTACAAAAGATATAGCACCTTTATGCCAACAATAAGTTCAACACCATAATTCAAGATGAAAAAGAATATGGTTTTTAAACTGACAGTACATATTGCAATGATAAAGCTATAACAGTTTACTCGTAATCAGTTACTTCATGTCCGTTTTTCACTCTGTGTTCAAACTGGTACAATCGAAATTCGGCAGAAATCATATATCTTCTATTTTATGTTCTTGCAAGTGTACAATTTCTGTAGAATTGCTGGGTTCGGGAAAATCCAATGTTATAGTCTTATCATACCAACATGTAATCCAAGTTTAATAAACATATTCTGTTTCATCTAGAATTTTAATGTTGCACTTTGGTGCTGTTTGTTTGGTAAGTGCGTCGTTTAACGTTTTGCATATTTCGTTCTTCTTTTTTTAAAATTTGGAACACCAACTTTTAGAAGACCAACCAAAACCGAAAATATCCTTCTGAGAATTTCTATAGCATGGCATTTGCACTACATCTTAATGAAAAGCCCGTCGCAATTCACTTGACTCAGAAATTCAACCTTTTGTCAAGGAGTTTATTTTGATTTTGGTACTGTTTTAATGGAAATTAAAAGGTACACGTAAAAGCGTAATTAATATATAAGAAATTCATCTTAGACGTAATAGTAGAAAGCCTTGTAAACCTTGGCTTAATTCTGCCTATAAAAAGAGTTATAAAAGATAGTCAACAATCATCAAGATCAAGATGCCATATTATATGCAAGACTTGCACCCGGACTGTTCAGCGGCCATAGAACTAATTCAACACTTGACGGAGGATGAGTTGAAAGACTTGCTTAACAATGATGAAAGATTTTACGGAATGGTCAAAGACTTGAGAAAAGTGAAGAATGCGCTCTTTGCTAGTAACAAGAGTTTGGTGGCAATCAATTTATCCCGCCAACCCAGAATTGTCGAGTCACGTCAGCAACTATTAAGCCTTTATGAACAAGCTGTTGAATTGAAAAAAAGTATAAGAAAAGAAATCCACGATTGATGAACCAGGAGCAGATGACAAAGGAGTCTCGGACGCTAGCTTCCACAATATAGAGGGCAATGGGACCCGCGTACGTCACAGCTGTAGCGGTATCGTTTGCCATAGAGGCGCTATCAGACATTATAGCAGACGATGCTTTTGGTGGATTATGTCTGGCGCCAAAGTCTGCTGGGAATTTTTTTGTAATAACGGACTAACGGTAGCTACTGAGGTTCGTCTTACCCGATCGCGACATTAATATACACAATATAATTACTTTATTCAAACAGCTGTAATCGTTGGTATTAAGATAAAAGATAAGACTACATTTTGCGACCTTAAAGGTAGGAATTAATTGACTGCTACAAGAGGTTGGAAACGAAATCACTGTCTCTTACTTTTTGGGTTTTAGAAGATCGTGAGTGATTTCTTTTCCCAACCTCTTGTAGCTATCATTTAATTCAAGAAGAAATTTAGAAAAATTTGGCACTGAAACACATTTTAGTTTTTTAATAGTGTACATACGTCACTCGCTGGGCTTTTCATTATCAATTTTAGTCTAAAAAAATATTAAAAAGTCGTTGAAATCCATTTTTTAACTCTAATACTCGTTAAGCCTAGGCTAATTATAAGCAGACGATACGTATTTTTAAAGAAAAGCTCCAGACGCGATTTCCCAGATCTCCTTTCGAGACTTTGCAGCCACGCTATTGGTTGGAAAATAAGGCTCAAATTTCCTACGAGAGGTGGCTTGGCGTAATGATTTTGGTTAATATCCGTGACGTTCGCGGATCCCATTGCCCTCTACATTATGGAAGCTAGCGTCCGAGACTCCTTTGTCATCTGCTCCTGGATGAACTAATGCAGGCCTGATACTCTCCTGCACCCAAAAAATAAGTGACGGAAGTGACTAAAAATTTTAAAAAAAGTGACTAAAAAGTGACTTAAATAAAAACATTTTAAGGTTGAAAAACTGCCCTACTGGGGTCCTAACATATGTAGAACGTAACACTTGATCTGATTCACTTTGTATTTATACTAGGGGTGTGCGAATAGCACATTTTGGGTATCAAACCGGTTACCGAATACCAAAAACGTTTCCTTATCAAATACCGAATCGAATAGTTTATTCCAAATCAAATACCGAATAGTTAGGCCTATAAGATTAATCGCGACTAGTTAAGTCTAGTATTCGCGAATAGTTAACCCTAATACTCGTGAATATTAGGCTTGACTATTTGCAATTAATCGGTTAGTAACCCCAAAAGGAGATGATCTAAAAGGACATAGCTTTCCAGCCTAGGAATGAGGGTATTGTGTGTCAGGTTCTCTCTAACGAACGTCTCATCTCGAGTGTTCCTAAAACTTGATATCCCAAGGCTAGGCCGAATGTATTTACTGTAGAGTAAACGGTAGTTGAACACCCAAAGGTTTTCTCTACTAACATTTTTTCTCGGCGCCAACTAACATCAGCCGCGGAAAGCTGGGTCTCACTAAAAAAATTCCACCCCCCTTAAAAATGTACGAAACTTCAATTTTTGGATTGGAGGTTGGGTCCGCTTGTGGTGAGTTACTCAGCCAATAGAGAGACGGAGATCTTATAAGACGATCGGAGTTTACGTTATGGCGGAGCAAGTTACGAATAACGAATCGGGTGTAAATGTATTAATTTAGAAATGGATAAAAGGCTCTCAAAACAAACTCAGAGTATTTCCGCGCCAGAAAAATATAATTCCGTCGGCTTTCTTTAAAAAGGTTTGCACTCCACACGATACACCGTTGCCATAAAAAACGCAAACATCGTGCACTTGGATGAACGCTCCATGCTTGAACTCACTCGGATAAAAAAATTAACCCCGCCTGTTTTACTTCACTCTCCACCGCTGTGGAGCGCTGCTTCAAAAGCTCGTTCTCGGTCGTGGCCGATATTTTAGAAATTTTATCTCTCCATTCACGCGAGCTCCGTTGGGAACTTTAAAAAGCTTAACGTCAGAACTTTCAGACACAGAGGCTACGGCAAAAAATCTTACATAGGAACTTGGTGTAAGATTATTCTACTTGTGGTAACCCTAATATTCGCAAGGAGAAAAATATTTTGAAGCTCCTAAATTTCAAAGTACCTATCCTAATTGGTGGCCAAGTATATCTGAAAATTTCCTAAGCACTTGCTGGTAGTTTTTGATGGGAGACAAATAAAATTGGGACAGGAGCGAGATCTCTACGGCTCCCAGAAAACAATTTGGTTTAGTTAAGTACACTTCCAACTAAACAAAAACTTAAGTCTAAGGAAAGGAACTGTGCCTTTTTGTGTTTAGAACTTTAGACGATTGAAATATACTAAGTTGTTAGCAAAGATTTAGAATTCAAATATCAAAATACTGAAAATTTCAAAAAAAAAGTGACAAATAGTGACTAATTTCAGAAAAAAAGTGACTTTAGTGACTAATTTCAGAAAAAAAGTGACTTTAGTGACTAATTTCAGAAAAAGTGACTTTTAGTGACTGAATTTAAAAAAAGTGACTTTTAGTGACAAAAGTGACTCAGTATCAGGCCTGCTAATGAGACAAGTTTCTCTGGATAATACCTTGGTTTTATTTCAAACTGCCGCTGCCCAAGTTGAAGGAGAGACTGAAAGCATTGCCCAAAATTTTTTGGAGACCCAACTTTGTGTGGAGCTTTCTCTGGAGATGTTTTTGTTGCATTTGAGGAGAGTCAAAACTGAGAAAATGTCTTATATTTTAGATCAAAGTTCGAGACAAAACTCCGCAAGCTCTTCTTATTTTGGAAATTCAGCTAGGGCTAGCCCATTGCCTGCAAGACCCGCTCCTTCACCACCATTACCAAATGCGGGTTTTCCCAGACCTTACCCTTACAATACTCCACTCCCACAACCTCCTCTTGCTTATAGAGTACCCAATTATTATCCTAATCGATAAATTTTACTTGTATAATTGTTTTTCACTTTTAAAATAAAACATTAGTTTGTTAAATTGTGAATAGTGCTCTTTTGTAGATGTTTGATTAAACCATCAAAATTTTAATTGTATAATTGTTTTTCACTTTTAAAATAAGACATTAGTTTGTTAAATTGTGAATAGTGCTCTTTTGTAGATGTTTGATTAAACCATCAAAATGTCAAAAATATTTCTAGAAAAATGCTTGTCAATTAATTGTAAAGAATAACAGTAAATATTGTGTTTTGTTGTGTTTTATTACAGTTTAAGTGAATTTTAGAGTGATTTATTGCAGTTTTAGTGTGTTTTGGTGTAATTTAAGTTTTTTATTATAATTTAAGTGTGTTTTATTGTACCTTAGTGTATTTTATTATGGTTTAGTGTAGTTTTAGAGTGTTTTATTGTACTTTACTTTTTTTTTTAGTTTTTGTGTGTTTTATTGTAGTTTTCGTGTTTTATTGTAGTTTCTGTGCGTTTTATTGTAGTTTTTGTGCGTTTTATTGTAGTTTCTGTGTGTTTTATTGTAGTTTCTGTGCGTTTTATTGTAGTTTCTGTGCGTTTTATTGTAGTTTCTGTGTGTTTTATTGTAGTTTTTGTGTGTTTTATTGTAATTTTTGTGTTCTATTGTAGTTTCTTTTCTTTTTTTTTTATTATTATTATTATAAAGCTAATTTTACAAGGTTACTTTCATTTTTACTTTCCTACCCTCCAATTTACAAATTCCCGATTCTATAAAAAGTTTAAAAGCTATTTTGTCATTTCTTTCATAATATTCATATTCGGTTAAAATACATAGTAATAGTTTCTTGTTAAAATAGTTTACTAACATAATTTCAGGGTCTACTTCTTTTATGTTCATTCTAGTTTGATATGTAAAATAAATTGAAAGTCTGGCTATATTTAAAATAATGATTATGATTTTAAAATATGCTATTTCTTCACCACAATACAGCCAGTACATTTTGTTTATTAATTTAAAATTAGGATTGAATATTTGTATAAAGGTTGTAATTTTTGTTAAAAAGCTCTGGGTTATCCCACAGTTAAAAAATATATGCTTGATATTTCCTTGCTCTTTTTCACAGAATGGACATTGGGGACTAAGATTTTACAATCTAGATGCTAAAACTGGTAACGTTATATTGCCTATGGTTATTCTCCAAAGAATACTGTTTTCCTTTGGGAAAAAACACGGATGCCATATGGGATTTAATTTAAGTTTAATATTGTTTGGACTCTCAAAAATCGCGAGAAATCTGTTTTTTAATTGTTCTGAATGTGGGTTGGTAAGTTCTTTAAATTGGGTTTTTGTTATTTTTTCAAGGCTGACATACTTATCATCCAAGTAAAGTTCCATCTCACAAATTGTCTTTTCTTGGGGTGGGTTAGTTTTGCTCGGCAGACAAAAAAGATCTATCTTTTCTTTACATAATTTTGAAATCTTAAGGAACTGATTAGTAAGGGAGCGCTCTGTTTGGGGTCTTAGTCCTATATCAATAAAGGGATTTCTAAAACAATTTTTTTGGTGATCGTTGATATCCCTGATAAGTTGAAAGCCTGGTGTTTTCCATTTTGGATGATAAAAGTCCAATTTAATCAAAGGGTTATTTAAAATAGGTAAGTTTAAAAAACTCTGTATGTTTGTGGGTTTTTTTAAACGTATTGGGATCGTTTTCCAAAACATGAATAAATGCTTGTAATATTTTGGGCAAAAATCATAGTTGAATTCTTTGTCTGGGAAGCTAAGAACGTTTAAACCAAATTTATATATGTTCGTTTGTTTTAAATAATGATCTAGAAAGGCTCCTTCTATGGGGTGGTAAAGTCCCTCAATGTGACGTTGTAACTTATTAAAGGCGAAATTTTCCCATCTTTTTGTTAGGGTTATTAACCCGAAACCTCCCTGGCCTATCTTCTGTTGGATATCGTCCATATTTAACCAGTGTCTGTCGTTAGTCCAGATTAGTTTGGCGCATTCGTGTAATAGTCTCTTGAATAGTTCTTTCGGTGTGAACAGCACTGGTAAGGTGTAGAATAGTTTGCTGAGGAGGATGTTGCATAACTGCGCTCTGTTTTTGTATGACAGGCCAAAGACTGAAGTAGAAATGTTTTCCATTGAGGTTGTTATTTCGTCTGCTACCATATTTGCGTGCTTGTTTAGAATATTTTCTTTCGTGAAGAAGGTGACGTCTAAGGACTTTATTTGATCATTGTTCCATTGTACGTTTATCGGGAGATCCGTTCTATTTTTCCACCCTCCGAGCCATAATCCGTTGCTTTTTCCTAGGTTAAAGTTGGCGTTACTCATTCTCGAGTAATTTGCACATTCTTCTGAAAGAATCGTAAAGCCTTGGTCTGTGGTGATAAAAGTGTTGAGGTCATCAGCGAAGGATAGAGTTGTTAATGGTCTCGGGATGAAAGGTAGATTTATAGAGTCTTCTCGTAGTTTACTTCGGAGATGGCATAACAGAGGTTCTATTGACAAATTGAATAGGAAGCTTGACATTGGGTCACCTTGGCGGATGCCTTTGGAGACTTTAAATTTTGCCGAAAGAATATTATTCACTTTCACGCATGCTTCGGCTGATGAGTATACGGCTTGAATGTAATTTGCTATTTTGTCTCCAAGACCAACGTGTTTCAGGATTTCATATAGGTACATGTGTTTTACCCGGTCAAAGGCTTTCGCTTGGTCGAGCGCTACTATCGCTAAATTTTCGCTAGAGTTGAAGCTGTAGTGGTGGATTACATCCCTCATTATATTTAGATTGGATGTAATACTCCTTTTCGGTATACTCGACGTTTGGTCATAGTCGATAATTTTATTAATCTTGGTACCGATTCTATTTGTCAGACATTTTGAAAGAATTTTGAAATCTGAATTTAGTAAAGAAATCGGCCTCCAGTTGTTTAGAAGTTTTGGGTCTCCTTTTTTGTATATAAGTTTTATAACGGCGATGGTAAAGGAGCTAGGGATTTGTTGTTGGCCTAGTAACTGTGTAAAAATTAGCCAGAGGGTATTTCCAATAATAGGCCAGAAGTGTGTGTAGAATTCGTTGGTTATGCCATCTCTGCCGGGGGATTTATTTCTGGCTAGATTCTTTACAACTTCGTCGACTTCCTGTTTCGAAAGGGCGCTATTGCAGACCTTGGTATCCTCTTCGCTTAGACGGGGTAATATTGTTATGTAGTCGTGACAGTTCTCCGTTTCTTCGTCCTTGAAACAGGACTCAAAGTGTCTGACGATTTCAGTAAAAAGTTCTTTCTGTGTTGACGTTTCCTCCCCTTTTTCATTTTTGACGCTTGTGACTTTTTCGATTTGATTTTGTTCAATTCTTATTAATTTCTTGAATGGATATTTAGCTGCGACTGCAGTCTTTATTTTGGTTCGGGTGATTATGCCTTCAATTTTGTTTGCTTCTAGTTCCTCTAGTCGTTTAAGGAGTGAGATCTTTTCTTGTTCGGACTTGACGCTCCCGCTTAGTAATTTTTCAGAAATGCATCTCGATTCTTCCTTTCGCTTTAAACTACTATTTTGCGAATATTCTTTTGTTAGTTTCTTTAATGTGAACTTGGTTTTTTCCCACCAAGATAACATATTCTCCACAAATTGGGGTAGTAAATCTAGCCGGTGGGTCCAAGAGTGTTTAAAGACATTTTCGAACTTGGAGTCATTTAGTAGAGAGTTATTAAAGCACCATGTGTCACTTAAGTTGCTTCTATTTAACTGCTTGATTTCTAGTTCTAGGATTACTGGTGAATGGTCTGAAAATTTCAGGCCTTGGACTATCTTTATGTCTTTTACCATTGGCCATAGGGTAGGTGATACGTAGAAGCGATCTAGTCGGGCTTTTTGGTCATGATCGGAGAAACTTTGCCATGTCATTTCTTGACTTTTGGGGAAAAATTTACGGTACACATCAATTAAGTCATAGGATCCTACTAAACATTTCATTTTGTTGACAAGTTTACTACGTCTTTCAGCTGTGTTGCACCTATCTAGTGTGGAATCCAATGTACAATTAAAATCACCGAGTATTATTATATTTGTTATGTCCTTGTTCTCTATATGGGTAATAATCTTATCAATCAGTTCCAGAGCTTTAACATTGGACTGTGGCATGTAAACATTATAAATGGAGACATCAAAATCAACATTTGTAAATTTTAAAAAGGTATATTGTAGATATCCTTGTAAAATTGTTTCACTTTCTATTTTGATCGCGTTTGCATTAAAGAAACGATTATTATGTGTTACTGAAACACCTGCTTGGTGGTTTGTTAAACCATTAAAACTATGCACGTATTTGTTTAAAAAATAATTCGGAAAAACGATTTTGGTTAAAAATGTTTCTTGCCAGAAAGCTAAACGGGAATTTGTGTTTTCCATTAAGTTACATTCATTAAGAAATTTAATGTTATTATTTAGTCCTTTAGTATTATGTGTTATAATTTTAAAACACATTAGGATTTCTTTAAGTTATCTACAAGTTTTGCTAGTCTGATTGTACTTTACTGTGTTTTACTGTGTTTTGGTGTGGTTTTATTGTACTTTTAGTGTATTTTATTGTGTTTTACTGTGGTTTTATTGTACTTTTAGTGTATTTTATTGTGTTTTACTGTGTTTTGGTGTGTTTTTATTGTAGTTTTAGTGTATTTCAGTGTATTTTGTTGTAATTTAAGTTATTCGTCATAATTAAAGTGTGTTTTATTGTACTTACATTTTTTTATTATTATTTTTTATTTTTTACACAAAGATGATTTTCTCTCATCAGGTAAAGTTTGTCGCATATGAAGCAACGGTTTTTCGTGTCGCATTCGGTAGTTTTTAAATGCCAAAAAAACAAATTTTACAGTGTACGGTCGTGGTGCCTCTCGCTTTTATAACGGATTTAGCCGTAAACCGACAAGTTTCACCTTCTTCGGAACATTGGGCGTCACGAGCGTCCTTCGCTGACGAATACGTACCGCATACTAAACACACTCTATCCGGACTCAAAGGTCGAAATTTTTCTTTTATTGGGTGTATACAATTATTTTTTGTTACAAAAACAGTGTGATGTCTTAAAGGACAATTGAGATCTCCATCGCAATAAAACGTATGTCCGGCGTGATCTGGAAACTCAATAAGGCTTCCGTCACATTGATAGCATCCAGTCGGATAAGGTTTAATTTTATCGGTAGACATATTATCAGGAACTAGAACTAAACGTTTTATCGACTAATACGTTAAGAAAAACTAGAAACTGTCAATTAAAAATTAAAAGCGAAAACAAAATCTATCAACGTCGACGTACTAAGCATTCAAAATCAAGAATAACTGAATCAGAACTCTGGTTATCCAGCAGGTACACTTTTCGTAACGGGGGGAAAGAATCATATTATATTAATAAATCCACGGTACTATAGTCATCAACCGAATATACCCTCAAGTAAAATTGGCTCGCTCGTTAACGTATCGGTCTTTAAACTCGTTGTTCTATGAAGTACGAGTTCGAATCCCCTTGTCGAGAGTCCTTAACAAGCGAACCAACGTTATTTTTGTAAAGGATATATTTTTATCTCTTATAACTAACAGTTGTTTTTATAAAGCAAAGACAAGGTTGGTTGATGTCAAAGATAATTCGAAATATACGTATAACGAATAGGTTGGTTCACTATACCTCAAGGTGAATAATATAGAGCCTATACCGTGTTAAAAATATATTTTGCTCTGTTATAACTAACAGTTAATGTCAAAGATAATTTGAAATGTACGTAAAACGAATAGGTTGGTTCGCTATACCTCAAGGTGAATAATATAGCGCCTATACCGTGTTAAAAATATATTTTGCTCCTTTATAACTAACAGCTGTTGGTTATAGACTTCGTTCCATAAAATACTTTTAAGTTAGCTAGGACCCGAGGATTCGTTGTACATCAAGGTGAATAATATAGCGCCTATACCGTGATAAAAATATATTTTGCTCCGTTATAACTAACAGGTGTTTTTATAAAGCAAAAACAAGGTTGGTTGACGTTAAATATAATTCGAAATATACGTATGACGTCAAGGTTATAATATATTTTTCTCCGTTATAACTAACAGATGTTTTTGTAAAATGATTGATTTATATCTATGATAGTTCAAAATGTACTTATTTTAACGTGATACGTCGACCGTTCTAGATACAGTATATAACGCCGCAATTCGTAGCGTACAATTACTTGAGCCAATATCTCTCGACCATAAACTATCTAAATTCTCACGATGACTTTGAACATGGTAAGATTTTTTTAATTTTCCACGTTGTTAAAACTGCATGTCCAATTGTATCATTATTGTCTTTAGACGGCAAATCAAACTTGGGAAACTATCGAAATTAAATTTTATCAGGTGTAGAATTAGCTAAATTAATTAATTAATTTAGCTAATTTTACACCGATATTTTCACTCTGATTAAATTTAATTTCGATAGTTTCCCAAGTTTATTTGCCGTCTAAAGACAATAATGATACAATTGGACATGCAGTTTTAACAACGTGGAAAGTTAAAAAAATCTTACCATGTTCAAAGTCATCGTGAGAATTTAGATAGTTTATGGTCGAGAGATATTGGCTCAAGTAATTGTACGCTACGAATTGCGGCGTTATATACTGTATCTAGAACGGTCGACGTATCACGTTAAAATAAGTACATTTTGAACTATCATAGATATAAATCAATCTGTTTACAAAAACATCTGTTAGTTATAACGGAGAAAAATATATTATAACCTTGACGTCATACGTATATTTCGAATTATATTTAACGTCAACCAACCTTGTTTTTGCTTTATAAAAACACCTGTTAGTTATAACGGAGCAAAATATATTTTTATCACGGTATAGGCGCTATATTATTCACCTTGATGTACAACGAATCCTCGGGTCCTAGCAAACTTAATAGTATTTTATGGAACGAAGTCTATAACCAACAACTGTTAGTTATAAAGGAGCAAAATATATTTTTAACCCGGTATAGGCGCTATATTATTCACCTTGAGGTACAGCGAACCAACCTATTCGTTATACGTATATTCCAAATTATCTTTGACATTAACTGTTAGTTATAACAGAACAAAATATACTTTTAACACGGTATAGGCGCTATACTATTCACCTTGAGGTATAGCGAACCAACCTATTCGTTACACGTATATTTCGAATTATCTTTGACATCAACCAACCTTGTCTTTGCTTTATAAAAACAACTGTTAGTTATAAAGGAGCAAAATATATTTTTAACACGGTATAGACGCTATATTATTCACCTTGAGGTATAGCGAACCAACCTATTCGTTATACGTATATTTCGAATTATCTTTGACATCAACCAACCTTGTTTCTGCTTTATAAAAGCAACTGTTAGTTATAAAGGAGCAAAATATATTTTTAACACGGTATAATACCTAGGAGCTATATTATTCACCTTGAGATATAGCGAACCAACGTATTCGTTATACGTATATTTCGAGTTATCTTTGACATCAACCAACCTTGTCTTTGCTTTAGAAAAGCAACTGTTAGTTATAAGAGATAAAAATATATCCTTTACAAAAGTAACGTTGGTTCGCTTGTTAAGTACTCTCGACAAGGGGATTCGATCTCGTACTTCATAGAACAACGAGTTTAAAGACCGATACGTTAACGAGCGAGCCAATGTTACTTGAGGGTATATTCGGTTGATGACTATAGTACCGTGGATTTATTAATATAATATGATTCTTCCCCCCCGTTACGAAAAGTATATCTGCTGGATAACCAGAGTTCTGATTCAATTATTCTTGATTTTGAATGCTTAGTACGTCGACGTTGATAGATTTTGTTTTTGCTTTTAATTTTTAATTGACAGTTTCTATATATTCTTAACGTATTAGTCGATAAAACGTTTAGTACTAGTTCCTGATAATATGTCTACCGATAAAATTAAACCTTATCCGACTGGATGCTATCAATGTGACGGAAGCCTTATTGAGTTTCCGGATCACGCCGGACATACGTTTAATTGCGACGAAGATCTCAATTGTCCTTTAAGACATCACACTGTTTTTGTAACAAAAAATAATTGTATACACCCAATAAAAGAAAAATTTCGACCTTTGAGTCCGGATAGAGTGTGTTTAGTATGCGGTACGTATTCGTCAGCGAAGGACGCTCGTGACGCCGAATGTTCCGAAGAAGGTGTAACTTGTCGGTTTACGGCTAAATCCGTTATAAAAGCGAGAGGCACCACGACCGTACACTGTAAAATTTGTTTTTTTGGCATTTAAAAACTACCGAATGCGACAAGAAAAACCGTTGCTTCAAATGCGACAAACTTTACCTGATGAGAGAAAATCATCTTTGTGTAAAAAATAAAAAATAATAATAAAAAAATGTAAGTACAATAAAACACACTTTAATTATGACGAATAACTTAAATTACAACAAAATACACTGAAATACACTAAAACTACAATAAAAACACACCAAAACACAGTAAAACACAATAAAATACACTAAAAGTACAATAAAACCACACCAAAACACTGTATACCATAATAAAACACACTAAGGTACAATAAAACTACAATAAAACCAAAAATACACTAAAAGTACAATAAAACACTCTAAAACTACACTAAACCATAATAAAATACACTAAGGTAAAATTATACAATTAAAATTTATCGATTAGGATAATAATTGGGTACTCTATAACCAAGAGGAGGTTGTGGGAGTGGAGTATTGTAAGGGTAAGGTCTGGGGAAACCCGCATTTGGTAATGGTTTTGAAGGAGCGGGTCTTGCAGGCAATGGGCTAGCCCTAGCTGAATTTCCAAAATAAGAAGAGCTTGTGGAGTTTTGTCTCGAACTTTGATCTAAAATATCAGACATTTTCTCAGTTTTGACACTCCTCAAATGCAACAAAAACATCTCCAGAAAAAGCTCCACACAAAGTTGGGTCTCCAAGAAATCCAGAGAAACTTGTCTCATTAGTTCATCAATCTTGGATTTCTTTTCTTATACTTTTTTTTCAATTCAACAGCTTGTTCATAAAGGTTTAATAGTTGCTGACGTGACTCTTCAATTCTGGGTTGATGGGATAAATTGATTGCCACCAAACTCTTGTTACTAGCAAAGAGCGCATTCTTCACTTGTCTCAAGTCTTTGACCATTCCGTCCAATCTTTCATCATTGTTAAGCAAGTCTTTCAACTCATCCTCCGTCAAGTGTTGAATTAGTTCTATGGCCGCTGAACAGTCCGGGTGCAAGTCTTGCATATAATATGGCATCTGGATCTTGATGATTGTTGACTATCTTTTATAACTCTTTTTATAGGCAGAATTAAGCCAAGGTTTGCAAATAGACGCTAAAACACCAGTAACACTTTGATTTTCAGAGGCTAATTATGCTTTCTACTATTATGTTGCAGCGGTTTCGCCCAGAAACCGTTGCAGACGACAGTGCAGGGTTGGCAAAAATCCGGATAATTTGAATAAAATCCAGACCAGTGGTTTTTATTGGATTAAACCGGATTTTATTGGATTTATCCGGATTTTTTAAAAAAATGAGTCATTTTAGGTTTTTTTGGAGGCAAAGTACTTCTGTTTAGCTCTTATATAAGTTTTGGGGCACTCCCCGACCCGACCCCTAGCCTCGGTTCCAATATAAAATCGTTTAACTGCTAAAATGTTTTCCTGAAATCTATTTCTTTCCTAAGTGCACGAACCTAACACTAGCGCGGCTCCAGTGGATCCCTTACAAAGGGACTTTCCTTCTTAACTCCGATTTTGGCTTGGCAAAGGCTAGTGGGCGGGATTTATACATGCACGTATAAATCCCGCCCACAAATGCCTCTAGCTTTCCCAAGCCAAAACTGGAGTTCGTAAGGAAAGTCAACCTGTCCACTGGAACCAACGCTATGCTTTAAGTTCGAGTGATACTGGTAAAATATTTTAAGCTGAAACTGGACAGTAACTGGTAACATAACTATTAGTTTTATCATTTATAATAAATAATCTTTAGTTATCGCTTCACATATTTTTGCCTTAATTGTTTCTGGTTGTATTTTAATTATTTTTATGGCACAAATTTGATTTTTCCCCATTCATAATTAAGCCGGATATTTTAGGTGGATCTTTTTAAGTGGATTAATCCGGATTAAACCAGGTGGTTTAAACCGGACTGGATAGGTAGTTGCCAACCCTGCGACAGTGGACGAAAGCTTAAAAATTTCAAACCTCTGGTTTATGCCCAGTCCTCTGCCGTCAAGTAACTATCGTAGCCCCGAATATCTAGTTCTTTCCGGTTGCCACCCTTCCCCCCTTTGCGGAAAGGAGTTAGCATCCCACTGGGAAGGAATAAAGGAGAAATTTTACGTTGTATTAACGCAGCGGCATTTACACCCGGGTAAAATGTAGTCGTCACTATTTTTGCTGAACCTCATGGTTCAGTCTCGTCTTTATGATTTATATTTAATTTATGTTTAAGTTATGTTAATAAAAGTCAAAGAGTTTTTGATTCATCAATATGTCTTCTAATTTAAATTAAGTTAAAAGTTAGTCTCCAACCAAGGACAATCCGAAAGCGGCACAACCAAGAAAGAACCTGGGTAATATGTTTTTAACACTTAGCGTTGTGACAACGCTCCTCCTTTATAAGGATTGACTGAACGCCTTGTCAACGGACGTTTTTTCCGTTACAATTGGTGCCGTGTACCCAGTGAAACGAACCCCGAGTTACAAATAATGCCGTGCCCGTCGTTTTTAACCCTCGGTTCTTTCTTTTCCCGTCCCGTCGCTTTTCTTCTCCGTCGGGGTGGTCGGGCCCGATTCGCGAACTTCGTTACAGGTTAGTTCTAGTTTGAGCAAGATCGTCGCCATCTTGGAACTCTCCCTTCTCGAACAATCGAAGACGCATTTCCCAATTAAGTTTTAAATCGAATTGAATCATGGATTTTATTTATTTTACCAGTGATTTGGATTAGAATTATTTATTTTTGGAATTAAGTCTCATGATAAACCAAATTATTTTTCGGATGGATAGTAATTTTGAATTTAATTATTTTTAAAAAATTTAAGTGAGTAATCCCGAATCGTGCCCGAGTTTCAAATTACATCGCGAAAGCCAAGAGTCGGACAATTCTTCGGTCTCTTCCCGTGAGTTGGACATTTCGGAATACACGTAGCCGGTAGCTAAGCCTAACGTTGTAGAAATTCTCTACCTAAAACCCAAAAGAAACTTACACATACCCGAGAAACCCTCACACTTTTAAAATCTTATCGTCCAGAAGAAGGAAGCGATGTGGGGAGGTTAAACCTAATTTCAACTTCCTTTTTCAACACACTTGAGGAAATGGAATTTGTATTCAAGGAGAACTTCAGAATTTTTCAATGCGAAACTCAGCTTGCAGAAAAACTAGCTAAAGAGCTGCAACACGTGAAATCATTTCCTGATATGTGCGACGTTACTAACCAAAAACTAATTAAACTTTATCTGAGAATGAGAATTTACCACAACATTCGTCTTAGAAACCAAAAATGTTTTGAAGAAACGAGAATATTAGGAAAGAGAAAGAAAAGAAAAAGAAGCTAAGAGAGAAAGAAAAATTTCTTTCAGCTTCTCCTAAAACCAAAAAAAACCCCAGAGGCAAAAAATACTTAAATTAATGGACATTTAATTGCTATTTCATTTTCTTCCAAAGCGATTGATACCGTGTGTTGACTTTTAACTTTTTGAAATTTTAAAAATCCCGCCTTTTTTGGCAGCCTGGAAATATTCGCTTTCAGTATGACGGACAGAGGGCGAACCCGTCGCTATTTTTAAACCACCTTTCACAGCCCAAAGGGGGAGCATCCAGCTTATTTTTATGCCCAATCACGATGGTAAAAACATGTATCTACCAGGGCTCGAACCTGGGAAATTTCGCGTGTGAAGCGGACCTGATAACCACTACACCATAGATACGTGATAGCACTGAGTTTTCCAAAAGATCTAGCTTATTTTTATGCCCAAACACGACGGTTAAAACATGTATCTACCAGAGCTCGAACCTGGGACCTTCCGCGTGTTAGGCCGACGTGATAACCACTACACCATAGATACGTGACAGCACTGAGTTTTCCAAAAGATCCAGCTTATTTTTATGCCCAATCACGACGGTAAAAACATGTATCTACCATGGCTCGAACCTGGGACATTTCGCGTGTGAAGCGGACGTGATAACCACTACACCATAGATACGTGAAAGCACTGAGTTTTCCAAAAGATCTAGCTTATTTTTATGCCCAATCACGACGGTTAAAGCATGTATCTACCAGGGCTCGAAGCTGGGACCTTCCGCGTGCTAGGCGGACGTGATAACCACTTCACCATAGATACGTAGTAATATTGAATTTTTCAAGAGATCTAGCTTTTTTTTATGCCCAATCACGATGGTCAAAACATGTATCTACCAGGGCTCGAACCTGGGACCTTACGCGTGTTAGGCGGACGTAATAACCACTACACCATAGATACATGACCGCACTGAGTTTTCCAAAAGATCTAGCTTACTTTTATGCCCAATCACGACGGTTAAAACATGTATCTACCAGAGCTCGAACCTGGGACCTTCCGCGTGTTAGGCGGACGTGATAGCCACTACACCATAGATACGTGACAGCACTGAGTTTTCCAAAAGATCCAGCTTATTTTTATGCCCAATCACGACGGTTAAAACATGTATCTACCATGGCACGAACCTGGGACATTTCGCGTGTGAAGCGGACGTGATAACCACTTCACCATAGATACTTGAAAGCACTGAGTTTTCCAAAAGATCTAGCTTATTTTTATGCCCAATCACGACGGTAAAAACATGTATCTACCAAGGCTCGAACCTGGGACATTTCGCGTGTGAAGCGGACGTGATAACCACTACACCATAGATACGTGAAAGCACTGAGTTTTCCAAAATATCTAGCTTATTTTTATGCCCAATCACGACGGTTAAAGCATGTATCTACCAGGGCTCGAAGCTAGGACCTTCCTCGTGCTAGGCGGACGTGATAACCACTTCACCATAGATACGTAGTAATAGTGAGTTTTTCAAGAGATCTAGCTTATTTTTATGCCCAATCACGATGGTCAAAACATGTATCTACCAGGGCTCGAACCTGGGACCTTACGCGTGTTAGGCGGACGTGATAACCACTACACCATAGATACATGACAGCACTGAGTTTTCCAAAAGATCTAGCTTACTTTTATGCCCAATCACGACGGTTAAAACATGTATCTACCAGAGCTCGAACCTGGGACCTTCCGCGTGTTAGGCGGACGTGATAACCACTACACCATAGATACGTGACAGCGGTTTCCGATGCAGGTTTCAAAAAATTATAGTTTTTATATAACTTGGAGTCTCAGTTTTTTGTTTCTTTTACAATAAATTAATATGATACCGCCAGCGAAGAAAACGTAACCACAAGATTATTATCCCTGAGCACCGGCCGAGAGTCAGTTATCGCAGATCCAAAAAAAACGTTCACAAGGTTTAAAAACCCACCTACTCCCAGTCCCCCCAAAAACATCACGTTTCAAAACGCAGATACTCCCAGTACCCCCAAAAAAGTAGGTTTCAAAACGCACATATTCCCAGTCCCTCCAAAAAAGCAGAGACAAATCGCAGATATATATTCCCAGTACCCAACGGCCGGTATCAAATCCTAGATAATAGCAGCCCCCAACGGCAGATTTCAAATCCCAGATATTAGCAGCTCCCAACGGCAGGTTTCAAATCCCAGATATTAGCAGCTCCCAACGGCAGGCTTCAAATCCCAGATATTAGCAGCTCCCAACGGCAGGTTTCAAATTCCAGATATTAGCAGCCTCCAACGGCAGGTTTCAAATCCCAGATATTTACTTTTTTCAAAAACGATTTTCAGTCCAAGATATTTCTATTATTTCCATTCAAGACAAATGTAAATTAGATTAAATTCCTATTTATTTGTAATATCAATAACTATTCAAATCGTTATATCTCAAACAAAGACTCTACTTATTAAAAATATTGCCGTGAAATAAAGATTTCAAATCGCAATTTATATTTTTCAAACTAATTGGAAGGGAGAAGTTACGTCTGGCGTCACTTAAAAAGCCAAATCTACCATACCACGATTTTGAAATATATTTATTGTTTCACAGCCTCCTATTCGTTCTACAGTAGTTAGTATGTTTACACATAATTTTGAGTTATTTAAACTTCCATCGACATCTGCGAGTAACAAAGGTTTCTGTGTTCTAACTAAGAAAGCCGTATTTACGTTCCGAGAGCGCATTAAGGCTCCTCAGAGAAGTCCGCACTTCTCTCGGAACTTCATACTTTTATTACCATTTCATTTTCATTTCAATAAAACCAAATTTCAAGTCATCTCGGTCCTCCCAGTATTGCCAATGTTCAAACGTTCAATTTCGCAAGGGTGCAACCGAAATTTCCCGCCGATAGTTATTATTTCCCAAAACCTCCCTATAGAGCAAAATTGACGTGAGTTTTACATTTATAGCCGTACTACGTTTTAAGTAAGCACCGTTAACAATGCCTACAAAGCACTGTATACGAAACTGTAATGCAAGAAATGGAGCAAGAAAAAAATTCAGAGGTCTAATGGAAAAAAAATAAGAGATGTATAACTAATTTATTTAGTTATGAATACATTTGAAGTTTATGTAACTCCAAATGGCGAGGTTCTGGTTTGAACTTAACACAATTAATGTTTCTAGCTTCAAAGCTGGTTCTTACAATACAGCAATACAGCAAGAATTTAAACACTCATTGCACATTTTGTTTCCTTTTTCTTAACGTCGGTCACCTTAGAAAATGTTCTTTCAGCTTCTGCGTTTGAAATGGGCAAGGAAATGACTCAAATTTTAAATTTTAATTTATAATCGAAATCTTTAACATGAGATAATTTGTTTCCAAAATCGTCTAATTTTACAGCGGTTCATTTTTCTTTCTCTCTTTCATTGACCGAAAATGGTAGGCTTCTCCATTCTGTCGCTAAATTTATTAAAGTCTCCTAAACTATTGGCCAATTCAGTAAGGTCGCTCAGATCATTCCTTTCTTTAGCCCAAAGGGCGACTTAGGGGTTCTATAAACTTGAAACTCTTGTAGAGACTATTATTTAAAGGAAGCCTACTTTGTATTTCTTTTAGCACTTTAATGTAAAAAAATTTTCTAATTTTATCTTGTTCATGTTTCGTCTCTTTTGGCAGTGTGCGCATGAACGCTTCGGCTTCTGGGCCAAGATAGACTTTATCATAAGTAACTTGATTTCTTGGGTTATCAGATGCAATCGTTTTGAAATTATCATTTTGAACTTCAGGTTTCAGAAAAGTCTGCCCTAGTTCCCTAATAAAGTTTCTCAGAGTTTTCAGCTAGCTTATTCACCAATATTTTCCGTGATTGGAAAAAAGCGTTAAATGAATTGAAGTAATTCAAAGCATGCTTCATAAAATAGAAATATGTTTTTGTGTAAAGATTACTTAATTCGTTTAAAATTGTTTCGCCACTTTTCAAGCCATCTTCAACAACAGCTTGTTGAAAATAATGTTCTAGAGCGCTCCAATGGTAATAAACAAGAATGGAGACATAACCATCTGGTGTTTGATAGTTTTAAAAACGTTTTTGATTCTAAACTAAGTATTCTTGAAATTCAGTCAACAAGGCGCATCTTTTTGTGCTTCCTGAAGTATAGGTAGATATACCCATAATTAACTCCTCGCAAGATCTTCGAAGTTTAGCACAAGCCTTACTCGCGACTAAGGCAGAATGGCAAATACATTTAAGTAAAATTACTTTCAATACGTCTACTTTTATTCTACTCATGAAGGAATTGTTTTCTCCCACCATAATTGCACAACCATCTGAAACCACAGCTATAATGTTTTCAATGGGAACACTGTGCTTTTTTAAACATTCCTTAAATGCTTCATATAATTTTTCAGCTGAACAATCTCTTGCATCCAGTTCTGTCAGCTTCTTGTATTTGTTATATTCTTCACGTTTAACACATGCTTAGCAGCCTTTGCATGCTTTTCCAGTTCACTTTCCCACAATTAATTTTGTGTTGCAAGCTGTACAAAGAGCTTTTAAAGGCTCGTTTTTCAACCCTCTCAACCAACCCTTGAATTGATCCATTCGCAGCCAACTATCTTTAAAGGTTTTTACCTTTTATCTGGAAGATTTAGGTCCAGAAGAAGCTTTAGCGCTTTTTTCAGATGTAGTAAGTCCTTGTCTCTTTGATTTCGGTGGTGTTGAATAACCATACAAACTTTCGTCAGATTTTTCAGACATTTTTATACCAATGCACGTGCTTATTGCGTAATTATACTTCTTAAATCAAGTGAAAACTATAGAGTTCACAATCTCTTCGGATGCGCTGACAGTAGAGAACGATTTTGCGCGCAAAGATAGCAAAAAACTGGATATTTCTAGCGTCAGTAGTACCTGTACTGGATGCCCCCGTTGGTTTGTTTAGGTCATTCCCCCTTTTTTTGTCCTGGCTGATCACTCGTTTGATTGTTAAAAACCATATAGTAATCTCCTTTCCTATTTTAGCGATGAAATCGGAAGGGAAAACCCCGTAAAAATTTTAACGCAAATTTTGGAAAGAATAGATTCCAACTGCAGGGTATCCATTTTCTTTCCTCAGTTATGAGGGGTTGTCTAATTATACGTGATACCTCTGTCCCTGGATACTTTCAATGTTGATTCGAATTCGGAAAATAAAATGACTGTTATATTGTCAGTTAAATCCGTTTTAAATTTTAAAAGTAACTCTAAAGATCCCGTCTTAATCGGCTCTAAATATTGTAAACCCCATAGTTCATCCACGGTTAGAGGGATGACGAATAATGAATTTCTACTCACGTATTCGTCGTATAGCTAGTAGCTATCCGTGTTTTCCCATCATACGATTTAGATATTGTTACTTTATTTCTAAATTCACGGGGAATTACCTGGATCATGGAGTTATAAATCTCTTCTATACTAACATAGTAGCCGGGTGGGATATTGAGTTCAATAGATTCGTCTATTTGCGAAATTTTCTGCGTTTCGGAAATTAATGACGTTTCGGAGTTTATAATTACCCCCGGTTCCATGTCCTCAACATGTGGTAATTCATCAGACCTAACTATCCCCCGAAACACGACCCAATCCTCATTATCCTCTTTACACTTAAACCCTAATAATTTAGCCAATTCCGGACTAAATTTAACCAAACCCCCTTTTGAAACTTTAATTTCAGCGTACATTTTCATTAAAGTTTTAAAATCTCTTTAGAATTCGAATCTGTCATAAATCTTTTACTTTCAAAAAGTCTGAAATTTAATCGTCCATCGGAATTACTGTAGCCGAGATTGTGAAGCCATTCCTCTAAAAGTCTGTATAATTCATAACCCCCCGCGGACCGTTTACCTTTCCCAAATTTTTTTCAGTCCATGACGTGTGTTGAGGAATTTTCAATAACTTTTTCAGATGAAACTAAGTGAAAATGGGTACAGTCATCCGGGACATTTTCATATTGCAAAGGCATTATCAACTCTTTCCACCCGCATTCATAGTTCCCATGTAAATGTATTTCTTTTGGTAATAAAATCATAAACTCACTACTAGAATTGTCGTTGAAAACATCCAAAGACGCGGTTGATATGCAATGAATACAAAACGCGTCATTATGATGAGAGTCGTATCATCTTATGATCAGGATAAATAAAAAGAGTTGTCATATATATATATATATATATATATATATATATATATATATATATATATATATATATATATATATATATATATATATATATATATATATATATATATATATATATATATATATATATAATGTTAAATATGTTTATTGATATAAAACAGACAGACCAACATTTTTCCAGAAGAGAAATCACGGTTAAAAAAGACATTTATATTGGTATACACAGACAAAACAGAATATTTCTTTTCTGAAAATAGCAAACTTAAATTTAAAAAAGCTATTAAACAGATGGAAATTGCCAAAAACAAAGTACACAACCTAATTAAAAATATAAAATGAAATTTAATATTTAATTTCAGTATCATAACTGGTTAAGAAACGGGAAGTTATTGTATCGTGTTTATTTTATTGATTCGTAAGATCGGTTTTAAAGTCTTCTAAATTTAACAAACTATTAACTACATCGGTAATTTCTTGAGAGTTCTCAGGGACGCGGCTTAAAACGGTTTGATAAAAGTTGATATAATTTAATACCTCATTCATCCGTAAATTTTGAACGGCTTGATCGAAGAACGAGGAAACTCTACCACTCCAATCTAAGGTCATGCAGAGGTGCCCAGTTGGTTTTCATAAGAGTTTTGGCAACCAACACACGAAGTCTCCGCTATTTTTTTTATTTCTCTCGTAAGAAGATAAGCTAATGTTTGTTGCGCTTCAAAATCCTCCTTCAATTTAGAAGGCGAAAATATAAAATGAAATGTCGGAATTAGATATTTTAGATAATTCCATTCTTCGGGAGTTAGCATTATCCCAGTAATAATACACGAATTTTTTTCTGACGTGTTATTACGACATTATGTTCTACTCCCGTGTTTAAAATAGTTATCCACTCTCTATCGGTATTGTGTTCCGATAAAGGGTAAGTTAACTGAGCGGGTGATAAAAGCAAATGATCATGACCTCTAAACGAATTTGAAAGTCGGATATTATCTTTCGCATCATTAAATTTCGCGATGTGTGTATCGGCTAGTACGACACCGTCTTGCGTTGGTAACCATCTTTTGATCTCGGTTGAATATCGGAATGAACGAATATTTAAAAACATATTTCCATTGTTCTTTTGTCTTGAAATTGTAACATATTTGACCAGAGTTCCATCTTTCTTTCTATAAGTCGATCCTAATGGCGCTTTAAACAATAGATCAAACCCGCGTTTGTTGTCGTGTAACGAAGGATCGGATGAGTCCATGTTGCAAACATCCAGGCTATAATTGGAAGCAAATCATTAACACTATATAAAGCTATATAAATATAACAGAATATTCAGTAAAATGAAAAACATCCAATTACCGAAATAGCGATTCTTGAGCCATTTTTAGCGTTGTTCGCACGTTGACTAATTGAAGAAGAATGAAAGCTTCTAACCTGAACCTTTCCTCTTATATGATTTTAGATCCGATTTCCTAGACTCTCTTTTCTTAGCTCGAGTATGATCAAACCTTTGTTTTTAAAAAAATCGGTTCCAACGTCGAATTCATGGTCGAAATAAGCTGCTTAAATCTTACGACATCGTATAAGAAATAGTTTATTCTATTTTCACGTTCAATATAATGCATTACGGGTACATTGTCGAAACGAACTTTTTTCATTTTAATAAACGTCAAAACGTGATGCGAAGGCGTGTTTTCGGGTTATCGTTGCGGGTGAATTAATAATGGATAGTCATTTCTTCGGTTTTTAATGTATATCAGATATTTTATGAGTTTATGGTATTTTTAAAATCCTATTTGACCACGTAAGAAACTAGTTCGAGGTGGGTTTAACTACTGATAAAAAAGTTACCGCTTTCCATCGTAACTAAAATACATCAATAAGGATTATGGGTATTGTCGTAGGTGAGTTTGAATTCTTTCAGATTGTATATGTATTATACTATACTAATATATTCGTTCCAGTGATAGTGTATTAAAGTATCGGTCCTTCCTTCAAGAACCATCATTCCCGAATAATATTTTAGGAGATAAACCCACATTTTAGAAATAGAAAATGTCCGCGAGTCTTCTTGCCGTTGGTGAAGAAGTAGAAGCCATCTTGCGATACACGGCCATCCTAGGCCCAATACCCGGGAGAGATGGCCTCCCGACATTCACCTTCCGAGATTTGGAGGTAAGAATTTAACAAATTGATTCATTTTTATATTAAAAATTAAATATCACGACAACGTTTTTATTCATTTGTTTAAGGTTTTGGTGCTGTAACAGTTCATCCTCGTGAAAATACTCTGGGGCCGGTCGTTTGAGGGGTTTGTTACAAGTCCCTTAGGTTCAATAGTGAGGGGAGTTATTGTAAGCCTAATTTAAAGCCGTCACTATCGTCCCGTAAGGGAATTCAATCCAAAGAAAATAAACATTCCTTTTCTTGAACTTTGAATTATTTTATTAATTTCGACGTATTTTTAAACTCTCAAAAAATATCCGGATCCAAGTTTGGAATCGCGATAATTCGTGGAGTACAAAAATCTTTCTTCAATTTTCGGAATACAAAAAAAACGTTCTTAGATCTTTTGTACTTTTGGAAGTAGGCGCAGACCATAGGTGTTTTCGACTTTATCAACAAAATGATCATTAATATTTTTCGGTTGTTGTTAGTATTATAGCCCTGCTGTTCCGTAAGGGGTTTTAAATCATGATGAATAACTGTGTACGTGGAACCAGGGTCGACGAGTGCTAAGCACGGGAAGTTACCAAAAAATATATTTACAAAATCTTGTTTGGATGAAATTTTGGTCCCCTAATGGTAAGCTTCCCGTGCATTCTTTTTGGGTAGTTTTTATGCTCGCGGCGGCACCGACGCGGCGGAGTGATCTCCGGCCGTGCCCGCGTCGCCTCGTTCGAAGGTTTCCGGAGCCAACTGCTTATCTTGTAGATCTGGACAATAGGGACGGACGTGTCCCACCTTTCCACAACAATAGCAAGTATGGGTGGGATTGCAGTAATTCCCGCATGTTTCAGGAGCCCTGGGAGGATTAATTGGTTGGGCCACTCGACGGCTTCCAAAATTTTGGGATCGATTGGGACGGTTGTTATTGTGGGATCGACTTGTGACATTGAGGAGTCGGCCATTGTTATTATTTGATCGCCCGCCCGAATTAGGGGGTTGCGATGAATTTGCGATAGCACCATTTCTGTGAGGATTATTTTGCCCTGCAGGGGTCTGATTTCGCGTAGATTGGCTGTTCTCACGTAAATCACGATCTTCCCGTCTCACTATTTGCTCGACCCCTAATGCATCGTCCAATAAATTGCGAATATTTTCGTATTTGTCCAATTTGACCACTAAATACTTTTTGATGTTGTCCCGCATATTGCGTCTAATTATTTTAATTTTTTTCTTTTCCGCGTTCGGTTCGCTTAGCTGGTTAAATAATTTTTGAAGGTTATCTACGAATTCTGCCATCGATTCATTCGGCTTTTGCATTCTTTCGTGAATCTTGTCTTTTTGTTCCGCCTCGAAAACAGCATAGGATACGAAGGGCTCATTTTCTACATAAAAATCAAACGCGGGGCCATGCAGCGCGGGATAAATGTACCTTTGCAAAAAGTAATCGTCAGCAACGTTAAGACTATGACGCAGTTGTTTTGCCTGTCCTAAAAATTCGTTTGGACCTGGGTCAGTCATGTTTTCCGAATGGGAAAGTGCAGGTAATGGGGTTGAATAAAAAACTGGCGCTGCGGTGGCCGTATTTGGAATAGTTTGGATTGGATAAAAATTAACCAATAGATGACGCGGGAGCGGATGGAATAGACGGCGTGCCCCCGAGACTGCCACCTCTCGTGGCGATTGGGCCAGGAGGAGTCGGATTAGGCACAGTACCAATATTAGATGCGGGTACAGTACCAGAGGGCAAACCTGCTGGCGTCTCCACGGGGTTGGGTAAAGTCAGAACACCTTGGTTAGCGACATTAGCCTGATTAGCTACATTAACATGGGCGGTTATTAATTGAGTGACCAAATCCCGAAGGCGCTTTTGTTCCGCGACCTGTTGGTTTAATTGGGACAAAATGGCCGTTAACACATCAGGTGGTACAGAAACGGCACCAGAAGCGCCTGAAGGGGTTTGGTTACCAGGGCCCGACCCTTGAGGAGCTATACCGGGTGGGGCATAGTAGGGCTGTGCGAGCCTTGAATTTTTGGTTTCGAGTCGAGTCTCGAGTATTGAAATTTTCCCTTATCGAGTATCAAGCCGAGTCTCGAGTACTCGAATCGAGTATCGAGTAGTTGGAAAATTTGTTTTGAGTATTTATCGAGTAATTGGGAATTGATTTTCTAGTGTTTTCACACTTTCTGTTAATTTATCGCTCTCATAATAGACATTTGGTGTAATTTTGATCATCGACAACTACTTCCATCAATTCCCAGACAGTATTAGTCTTCTTCCCTTTAAATTTAAGTAACTTAATCCCTCATTAATATCTTCTTCGGAATCTCATTCCTCACCGAAGTCACTTGTAGCCATTGTTATACTTCGCGCAAAGTTCCAAACGAACCTAAACTTAAAAAAAAAATAAATGAATAAATAAATTAATTAATAAAATAATAATAGTAAACGCAACTTTAACTGTATTTCATTACTTTTACTTCCACTATTTTACCAGGTAGGAGCTACTACCCTACTACATTGCACTGGCCTTATGATCTAAACTACCCAATGAGCACTAATGTGCGTCTGTTAACCAATAAGCGTTACTTTCTTGTTACTTTGTTGTAGATTTTTATAGCTACTACATCCTGTTTTCAGGGTTGAAGGCTTTCCAAAAGCAGGTTCGAGTATTTATCGAGCCTTGGTTTGATACTCGAAACTTTTTCGAGTCTCAGAAAATCTCTTATCGAGTATCGAGCCGAGTACTCGAGTCTTATCGAGTACTCGCACAGCACTAGGGCATAGTAGTAGTATAGGGCCCCACTTTCTACCACGGTAGAGGTATAAATTAGGAGCCTGGGAACTAAAATTAGCATATTTCAATGGTTTGAACTATTCGCCGCCACCGCCGCCGCGGTGAATCTTGGCGAGTTCCCCGCGCGTGAGTTCCTTTCCCCCCTCTGCCTCACCCCCGCGGGGTTCCCCACGTGCGCCGCGAGTTCCTTCCCCCATTTTAACTCCGCGCGCGGCGCTAGTTCCGTACTTTTCAATTCCAGGAAAAATTCTATTGTTAAACTCTTACTATTTACGTAGGTGATTAATGCTGTTGGCATATATCCTATAGACCCATACTTATAGAGAGTATCATAGACTTATGGTGATAACTTATAGCGTATGAATACAGTTGTATTGTTATAGTGAAATATAAATGGCTCGCTATGGCAAGCACGACGAAAGACCGTTTGGGAAAATAACGGAAACTGAATACCAACTTTCTCGTCTTTTGAAGGCGAATCCAATGTTTAGACGAGATTATGCGTTCATGTTCCATTTATACCAAGAGGCCGAAATGAAATCCATTAACAGTAGTTTGAATTACGTTCTACGCGTGAAAAAACCCATGAACGTATCGGTCAGTGATTTCGTGAATCAAGTTGATTCTCGAGATTCGGAGCTCAAGAGTAATTTAGCGACTTTCATGGCCCACATTCGAGGTACCAAAGATTATTAGTATAAAGTTCTCAAATGTGTTTTGGCCATGATTAGGGAGTATGGCCCCCCCTACTTGGCTTTTAACTTTTAATCCGGCCGATTACGATGACATTGAATTTCACGACCACCTACGACGAGTAAATGCTGACTTGCCAGGGATCGAATCTATGTCGGTGGCTGAACTATCAAATTTAGATCCTCTTAGCGTTAGTTTACATTTTCACAACAAAGTGAGGTCTCTCCTAAGCAACTTTGTGCTTTGTAAAGAGAATCCGGTTCTTGGACCGATAGCGCATCATTTTGTACGCGTCGAGTACCAATCTCGCGGCTTTGGCCATTATCATTGCTTGTTGTGGGCTGAGGAAGCTCCCGTGATTGGTTCTTCTTCGGCAATAGCTATTTTGGAGTACGTTCAAAAGTATGTCACTTGTTCAATCCCAAAAGCTGCTTAAAGTCCAGAACTTTACCGGCTAGTATAAAAATTTCAAACACATAAATGTTGCAGCAGTTGCTACCGAAAGGTTAAGAGAGGAAATAAGGAGCTCAAAGTGTGTCGTTACGGTTTTCCTCGAAACGTAACAAACGTTGCGACATTGAACTCTGCTGAATCAGTTACGCGTCATCGTAAAATGAAACGAAGCCAAAAACGCCTGTATGATTTGCCCAGAAATGAGAGCGAAGTTTTTATCAATGACTACAATCCGGCATTACTTTTGGCATTGAAAGCCAATATGGATTTGCAGTTTGTCGCCGATTCCCCGGAACAAGTGGCGATATACGTCACGTCGTACGTGACAAAGGGAGATCGGGCTGAAATGGATCAGTGTTTCGCTGAGTTGGCACACGAAAGCTTGTCTAAAAGACTGTTCGCTTATGGACTGAAATCTTTCACAAATAAATCGGTCGGTATTTACGAAGCCTTGGACGTGATGTTGGGTAAGAAATTGTTTCAAAAGTCTGACAGCTCCAAGTTTATTAACATTAACATTTGCCAAAAAGGTTTTGTGGACGATAAGTATCCCAACAGACCCGATAGCTTGGAAGATTTAAGCTTGCGCGAGTTCGGCCGATTTTACGATTACGTCAAGTACTCGGAGACAGCGAAAAAATCTGAAAGTGTAATCGAGTTGAAAAATAATCTCGGTTTGATGAGAAAGAGGATTAAGCCCTACATAATAGAACATTACGTTCACGACCCAATAGAGGAACCAGAAAAGTACTGCCACGCTCTACTAATTCTGTTCAAACCATGGCGAAACGAAACTGAGTTATTGGGCGAATTTGCAACCTTCGCTGAGGCTTTCAAAAGCTAACCCCCATGAGAGAATACCATGAGAAATTTTCGGTTTCCAAAGAAGTTGAAAAGAAGCGCAAAGCCTCCGAAAAAGCCAAAGAGACATCAACTATTTCTGATGCAGAAAGCTATGACGATGAAAATGCCCTTCAAGGGAAATAAATCGTCGTTGAAACGGAAAATGCGATGCACGATGTCGAAGCCGCTACCTACAAGCACCCTTTGCAAGCACCCAGAGGCACCCGGGGCAAGTACCTACAAGCACCCACAAGTACCTAAAAGCGCCCACAAGTACCTACAAGCACACACATGTACCCACAAGCACCCACAAGTACCTTCAAGCACCCAAAAGTACCTTCAAGCACCCACAAGTACCTACAAGCACCCACAAGCACCTACAAGCACACGGGCAAATCACCTACAAGCACCCGGGCAAAGCACCTACAAGAGCTCAAACGCCATGTTTTTCTTGCTTAATATCCCTCTAACGGCTGAATCACGACAAAAACGCCGTAAGTCCATAATAAAAAATTAGGGCTAAAATGCGTGTCTCTAACAGTGGTAAAACGGTGTAATTCCAATACCCAAAACGACGTAAGTCAAAGTATGTGTTAATAATGATAAAAATCAATACTTAAACTTAATTGATCTTAATGAAACTAAAAAAGGCGCTACATTTAACTGTTCTCTTTCATTTAAAATGGTTCCCAAACGTATCGAATGAATAGTTTTCCTTATATGCCTGCTGACATAATCCTCTTTTTCATAAAATTCGCATGTTATGTCTATGGAAGAATATTGTATCTTTCACCAAATGTAGGATTCATTTTATGGATTCTAAAACCACCCTTAACAACTTTTTTCATTATAGAATTAACTATTAGTTGGATCTCTTTGAAATTCTAACCACAAAAGTAGGGCCCAAATTTTAGTTCACTGGCAAAATGTCAACGCAACAAACACAATACGAAAAAAGTTACGGCCAATCAAAGAACCCTCCTTTAGCATTAGAGGCGGTATCAAGTCTTATCTAAGAGAGCGACCGCTCTCCTAGAATAGTGGAATCGGAAGCAAAGAGAAGTACAAAAAGGCCGACGTCGAAGAGTATTTTAGAAGGTGAAGGAGAGCGACCTGATGAAACGGCAAAAGAAAGACCAAATAAAAAGATCAGACTATGTCTTCAAAGTAAGGAAATTTTTCCCTTGAAAGGATTTGAAAATAGAGATGGAGTTTTGCAATTGCTCTTACTGATTCCGGAATTAAGAAACATAGTTAAAGGGCATAAAGGATCATTGAGCGATAAGCCTATTTTGACTTGCTTTCGTTACACTATTGAGCATGTTGAAAATTCAAATTCGAGTTCCTGCGACGATGGTTTAAATTTTCGAACGGCTGTTGGTCTGCCCTTTACCCACAAACAACAAGATGCTAGTGAATTCTTATGGGTTCTCTTTCCAAAACTATGCGAAGAAATGGAAACTTGTGACTCTAACGCTCTTCAAGAACTATTATGGTCAAAGTCGCAAAACGTTACCAAATGCCCGAACTGTCACCTTGAAAAACGTTCTCGAAACATTATCCAAAGCTGCATCTTCACTCTTCCTTTGCCAAACATCGCTAAAGTTGATTGGAAGCCATTAATCAAAAGAATGAGACCAACAATGATGGCATGCGGAACTTGTAAACACAGAGAAATTGATGAACGTGATGTATTGATTTCTGCCAAGATGTACGCATTTCTGTGGTTTCCAAGAGATACTGTAGTAAATGGTCACCCTATTAAGATTTTAACCAAAATATCGGGATTCGAAAATCAGAAAGTGGTTTTAAACCAAAGCCTTTAAGAAACTAGGGGCGTCATCATTCACAAAGGTACATCTTTAAACCAAGGTCACTATCTGAATTTTATTCGAAAAGATAACAGCTGGTACGAGGTTAGTGATACAACAATCACCAAGCTTGACAGATTCGTCAGTAACTTGACTGATGTCTTAATCATCCTTCTGGATAAAGTCTCTCCTTTTAAAAGAGAAGCCAGCCAAACTAGCGTTGTTAAGGGTGATCACTAAAAAATAGTAAATTAAGGAAACATAGGAAATTTACCCTTGAAATAAACGGAGATATTGGTGTAAAACGTAAACGGCAACATTGAAAAACACTAGGAAGAAATTGAGGGTAAAAAAATAGGAAGAAATTGAGGGTAAAAAAATAGGAAGAAATTGTAGGGGGAAAACTAGGAGGAAATTGTAGGGGTAAAATAGGAGGAAATTGTAGGGGAAAAAAACTAAGAGGAAATTGTAGGCGAAAAATACTTGGAGGAAATTATAATGGGAAAAAACTAGAAAGAAATTGTATGGGAAAAAACTAGGAAGAAATTAATGAAAAATAAGCGAAAAGTACAGAAATAAATTATTAATCAAAATCTCATTTCAAATAAAAAGTAGAAACTTTATTAAATTTCATGGTTTGAGAGTTCTACAAAACTAATCAAAATCAAAGATATTACTTTAAGATTAAGAGTTAAATTCCAGCGATATGGAAGTTCTTCCAAGTTATAGGAAATAGTTATAGTTATTTAGAAATTATCCACAAACCCCCAAGAACTAATTCCCTGGAGTCTATTGCTATATATTCCCCGCAAACGAAGAACTCTCATTTTTAAATTAAGCAAAATCACCGGCGGCAATTAAATATAACAACATTCCATTCTATAATGCTGCCAAACAAAACAAGAGGATCTAGCTCAAAATTAGGCCACATCACTTGCGATCTCTCGTTATCCCTGATTCAATCAATTTTGTTCTACTGAAATATCCTTTTGTATTCCGGTGAAAAATGGGTGGGGCCGATGTATTTTTCCTTTCCCTGTGATGCGACGTGGATCACACGTGTTCACGGCCATACTTCCTCATATCCGTTAAAAAGATAATCTTCGAAGCAAGCGCCTATACAACCCTCTTTCCCTTTGACCGCTTCTACTTTTCCCCTCTCTTAAAGCTTTTTGGCACGGTTCAAAATATATAGACATCATCTTCTAGCTCTTCTCAATGATAAATGTATAGAGTGCATAAAACAAATAAACATTTATATTCTACGTTTCAAATACTGTAAATTTTTAACTTACTTCATAAATAAGTACAACATAATATGCTTATCGGAATCTATGTTATTAGATATAAATTAAATGTAATTAACGATACTCAAGTACTTCCTCAAAAATTCTCAATGATAAATGTATATTGTATAAAACAAATAAACATTTATATTCAACGTTTCAAATACTGTCATTTTTTAGCTTACTTCATAAATAAGTACAACATAATATGCTTATCGGAAACTATGTTATTAGATATAAATTAAATGTAATTAACGATACTCAAGTACTTCCTCAAAAATTCTCAATGATAAATGTATAGAGTGTATAAAACAAATAAACATTTATATTCAACGTTTCATATACTGTCATTTTTTAACTTACTTCATAAAGAAGTACAACATGATATGCTTATCGGAATCTATGTTATTAGATATAAGTTAAATGTAATTAACGGTACTCAAGTACTTCCTTAAGCTATTAGAAATGTAGTGTATGGCGGTACAAAAAAAACATAAAATTATTCAAATTTAAATTACATTAAGACTGAAGGGACAGATATTATAAAAAAACGTCTTGGTTTGGACCAAGGCCGAAAAAAACAAACTATATGTGTGACGTTTAATCATTTGACTGAAGTTCAGATATTGCAATTTTTTTTAATTATTTTTATTTCTTTAATTCTTAATCAACAACAGATTTAAATTTTTTTGGTGCAAACTTGAAAATTTGTTAAGCCAGCCTTAATTAAAACTAAGTCCGTCAAGGTGCTTACACGATATCCCTTCAAAATAATTAATTTCACGATTAAATGTTTTCGGAAAATGGAATTATTCTTGAAATAGCGTAGATAATTCTTGAAAAAGCGTAGATATGTAATTTTTTAAACTAATTAAGAGGGAATAGATCGATTAACAGTAGAATCAGTTGATTGAATTAAATATTGATTAAGTATTAACGAAATAAAAATAATTAAATGTTTTTACGCATTACTCGGAAGCCGCTCTGGTCCTTATGGTTTATAAGGCATGGAACGTGCGACAAAGCCACGGCGAGTCGACCAACGAGACGAAACACGAAATTTAAACCGATCTCGATTCCCGAAAGGTAAACTTTCGCGAACCAAGAAAAACGGTCACCTTAGAACCGACTAATCGTCTTCGAATGATCGAGTACGAAAAGCGGTTGCAGTGGTCAGTAATCCGAACCTCAGACAGGCGAAACCTCGGGAAAGACCCGAGGTCGCAAGGTGCGTTCGAAAGATAAGTGCTCAATGTGTCCTGCAATTCACACCAAGTCTCGCAGCTGGCTGCGTTCTTCATCGACTCGTACTTTTTTTTATTTTTCAAAAATACAAACCCTTGATATAAAGCGCTTTCTGTTAAGAAAGGCGGACTCTTGGTAACGCCCTATGATAGAGGTTATACGGATAGTGCCGGGAATTCACCGCGGAAAAAGGTTAAACTCCTGAATATGGAATCGATCGAGTTGCCACGGAGTTGAATTCCGCGGCCCGAACCCTCTATCTTCCATGCGCTCAGACACGAACGATTCCACACTCGAGCAGTGTGGTCCGCCGAGATTTTATTGATTCCACCGGAGAGCGATTTCTATCCGTCGCGACCCGTTCATGAGCAATCACGACGCGACAAAGCCAGCCAGGGACTTTCGAAGGGAGCACCACGAGGGAAAATCCAAACTTCGGTCTGTACACCCGTTGATCACTCTTCGACGCCGTAAGAATAGTTTACGGCGCCTCTCGTGTCGTGAAGGCACTGCTATGCCGCGAACGAAATCGCATCGTCGGTAGGTCATGAACGGATTTACCGTTGAACTCTTGCCGGTGGGGGTTTCGGGTAAAGAACGCGACGAAACGTTCTTTACGGCGACGAAACCCTTCTTCCTAAGAAGATTATAAAAATTTTGAAAAGTTTTTTCGCCGAGTAACTCGTTTTAATAAAAACTCGTACCCATACAATGGCGCCGGTTAAACCTTTTCCGAACCGCAATTTTTCGATATACTTCTGCAGGTTCACCTACGGAAACCTTGTTACGACTTTTACTTCCTCTAAATGATCAAGTTTGGTCATCTTTCCGGTACGTCGGTGCGACCCCAAAACCGCTCCGAGCACCAGTCCGAAGACCTCACTAAATCATTCAATCGGTAGTAGTAACGGGCGGTGTGTACAAAGAGCAGGGACGTAATCAACACGAGCTTATGACTCGAGCTTACTGGGAATTCCTCGTTCAAGGGAGACAATTACAAGCACCTATCCCTATAACGAAGGAGGTTCATCGGGTTACCTAGTCCTGCCGGACAAGGGTAAACACACGCTTATTCCTTCAGTGTAGCTCTCGTGCGGCCCCGGACATCTAAGGGCATCACAGACCTGTTATTGCTCTGTTTCGTGCGGCTAAACGCCGCTTGTCCCTCTAAGAAGGAAGACCGACACAATTGATCCGTCGCCAATTTAGTAGGCTAGAGTCTCGTTTGTTATCGGAATTAACCAGACAAATCGCTCCACCAACTAAGAACGGCCATGCACCACCACCCACCGAATCAAGAAAGAGCTCTTAATCTGTCAATCCTTCCGGTGTCCGGGCCGCGTAAGTTTTCCCGTGTTGAGTCAAATTAAGCCGCAGGCTCCAGTCCTGGTGGTGCCCTTCCGTCAATTCCTTTATGTTTCAGCTTTGTAACCATACCTCCCCCGGAAACCACAAACCTTGGTTTCCCGGAAGCTGCCCGCCGAGTCAATTGAGTAACTCAGGCGGATCGCTGGTTGGCATCGTTTATGGTTAGAACTAGGGCGGTATCTGATCGCCTTCGAACCTCTAACTTTCGTTCTTGATTAATGAAAACATTCTTGGCAAATGCTTTCGCTGTAGTTCGTCTTGCGACGGTCGAAGAATTTCACCCCTAGTGTCGCAATACGAATGCCCCCGTCTGTCCCTTTTAATCATTACCTCGTGTTCCGAAAACCAACACAATAGAACTCGAAGTCCTCTTTCATTATTCCATGCACCATTATTCAGGCGGGACGCCTGCTTTGAGCACTCCAATCTTTTTAAAGTAAACGTGTCGGGCACCTACGACACTCAATGAAGAGCACCTAAGGAAAACCGACAGGATGTTCAGGCCAGGCAGTAACCACCGGAGCGGACCGCCTGTCTGGAACTGAGATTCAAGTACGAGCTTTTTAACCGCAACAACTTTAATATACGCTATTGGAGCTGGAATTACCGCGGCTGCTGGCACCAGACTTGCCCTCCAATGGATCCTCGTTAAAGGATTTAAAGTGTACTCATTCCAATTACGGGGCCTCAAAAGAGTCCCGTATTGTTATTTTTCGTCACTACCTCCCCGTGCCGGGAGTGGAAAATTTGCGCGCCTGCTGCCTTCCTTGGATGTGGTAGCCGTTTCTCAGGCTCCCTCTCCGGAATCGAACCCTGATTCCCCGTTACCCGTTACGACAGGGTTCGTACGAAATTTTTACATTGAAAATCCCTGCCTTTTCCAGGTTATCCCTGACCAAATGTTGCTTATATCCCTGACCATTTTAACGTGTTTACCAGAGCCTACTTTTCACAGATGGTTCGTATTTAGCATTGCATGAAGAATGGTTTGAAATGTCAAACAAAATCCCTGACATATACCTGACTTTTTAGGAAAATATTTTAAATCCCTGACTTATCCCTGACTTTTTCCCCTATTTTCCATATCCCTGACTTATCCAGGTTATCCAGGATATCCAGGTTCCGTACGAACCCTGTAAGACCATGCTCGGCGCGTAGCCTACCATCGAAAGTTGATAAGAAAGAAACATCGCCGATACGAGATCGTGCGATTTGCCCAAAGTTATCCAGAGTCGCCATGGTAAGCGGGCCGAAGCCCGATTGGTCTTGGTCTAATAAAAGCGCCCCTTCCCTAAGGTCGGGGCTCTGCTGCATGTATTAGCTCTAGAATTACTACAGTTATCCAAGTAAAAAAGTACGATCTAAGAAACCATAAGTGATTTAACGAGCCATTCGCGGTTTCACCTCATTTCGGCATGGACTTTGACATGCATGGCTTAGTCTTGGAGACAAGCATATGACTACTGGCAGGATCAACCAGGTAACAACGAATAACGTTGCCGTCAGTTGACGCCAGTCCCGCGCTACTACCGGCCCGATTAAGGACCGACGAGCCGTGTTAAAGGCGTGGAACCGCCGCTTAAAGCGGACGGTTCCAACTTTATCGACGTTAAAACGAAAAGCCGAACCCTCTCGCGAACGGCTTTCTTCGCTTCTGTTTCTCGATTCATTCACCCGAGGCAATATATTTCAATCACCGTGTTCGAACGTGACCGCTGAGATACTTGGATTATTGCCCTTTACGAGACAAACTCGCCATCGAATAGCAATTATTACCAATTGGCCCACCAACGTTGCACCTCCGTTACGAGGACGATCTGGGACTAGCTGATAGAATTATCCCTTCGACGGGCCGAAAGTCGGCTAGACTTTCGTTCTCGCCAGAAGTTCCGGGAGACGTGACGTATTTCTTTGTCCTTCAATTATCACAAATTGGGTGTCATTTTCAAGGAATGGTTTGGGCACATAGTAAATAGGGACGCCTAGACTAAACGCAGACCCTTGAGGGGGGTATCAGGTGGTTGAATGTAGAGAAATGTCACTTTAATGAAAAAAAGTGAAGCCAGCGAACCTATTAACGAAACTCCATAACTTATTATTATTATTATCATCATTTTCTTTACAAAAAACTAAAAGCCTCCCGTAGTTTGTGGACATCCAAAAAAAAACAAAAAAAGATTTAAAAACTTTGAAATCTATAAATAAGGATACCGTAGTTAAGGAACTTGTGTATATAAAAAAAATAAGAAAACGGTTGTTTGGAAACCCCCACACGAGGTTATAAACCCTCCAGTCAAGGGATGAGTCTCAGTAAATCCTAGTATGGTGGCTGCTCTATTAAGTACAACACCCCGACCGGTACCTAAGTCGTCTATGGACGATTTGATGCCATTACGTTTCTCCGAAGGTTAGAATCGAAAAGCCAAAGCCGCGAACTCTGCAAGCTTTGAAGTGCTTTCTTTAGGGAGGCTTTTTTGCCGAGACCGACGCGTAAAGCGCGTCTCGACTAGCGTAGCCAACAAACGCAAAAGGCACGAACGATATCGATGCAGCGACTAGACGGGATTCTGACTTAGAGGCGTTCAGTCATAATCCCACGGATGGTAGCTTCGCACTGCTGGCTGCTCGACCAAGCACATGTACCAAGTGTCCGAACCTGCGGTTCCTCTTGTACTGAGCAGGATTACTATCGCAACGACGAGTCAACAGTAGGGTAAAACTAACCTGTCTCACGACGGTCTAAACCCAGCTCACGTTCCCGATTAGTGGGCGGACAATCCAACGCTTGGCGAATTCTGCTTCGCAATGATAGGAAGAGCCGACATCGAAGGATCAAAAAGCGACGTCGCTATGAATGCTTGGCCGCCACAAGCCAGTTATCCCTGTGGTAAATTTTATGACACCTCTTGCTTAAAACTCTTAAAGTCAAAAGGATCGATAGGCCCCGCTTTCGCGGTCCGTATTCATTTTGAAAATCAAGATCAAGCCAGCATTTGCCCTTTTGCTCTACGCGAGGTTTCTGTCCTCGCTGATCTAGCCTTAGGACACCTGCGTTACCTTTTGACAGATGTACCTCCCCAGTCAAACTCCCCGCCTGACACTGTCCTCGGAGCGGATCGCGTCGAGCCACGAGAGCCCGGCACTTAGTGCTAGAAAGGTGAACCTTACGGTTCGCTCTCCGCTTCACCGAGTAAGTAAAGAAACGATGAAAGAAGTGGTATTTCACCGGCGGCCGCGAGCGACTTCCCACTTATCCTACACCTCTCATGTCTCTTCACAGAGTCAGACTAGAGTCAAGCTCAACAGGGTCTTTTTTCCCCGCTGTTTTTGCCAAGCCCGTTCCCTTGGCTGTGGTTTCGCTAGATAGGGACAGTGGGAATCTCGTTAATCCATTCATGTGCGTCACTAATTAGATGACGAGGAATTTGGCTACATAAAATCTTTATTTGGTGCCTCAAAAATACATGGGTTCATGATAGTATTAAGTAGCAGTGCACAAGCCATTTTTTTCAAATCAATGCGTGATAACACGTAACTATAAAACAAGGTAAGTATAGTTACATTATTAACATTAATAATTTTTCTTTTTCCATTTTTCAGGTTCAACGAAGGTAAGTTTTAATTAGGTAAGTGTTTAATTTAATTTTAGTTTTAAATTAGTTTAAATTTAGTCCGAATTATTTTAGTAACACTTTGTTATTCGCGAACCCTTCAGTGCAGTCATAAAGTTAATTAACTTTTTAAATCTAAATTTAATAGTGAGCTGCACTCATGAAGCTTTTATATATCCTTATAGTCTGTTCCAGAGCAATCTGGCACACTAGTCGACGAAAACCAGCGCCCAAGCCGAGATAGTCGCAGATTAAGATGTTTCGCTGGCACCATATGCCGCGGGCTGACACTACGAACGCAGAGAACGTAATAGTTCTGCCAGGCCAGACTTTAGTAAGGGCTTCAATTACTTCTGGTTTATTATAAGTGTCCAGCTTGCTCTGGTAAGCATTATTGAGACTACGTGGCGTCTCCCTAGGGCAGTAAGCGGCGCACACCATCAACTCCCTAGCACTGACGATCACCAAGTCAGGTTTATGTACGTTACCCATAGTATCTACAAGTCGCGGTTCCATGGCGATTTCAGCACCTGGAGGCTATTCTCTAAAAATCGAAAATCATTCGGATCACTCCGAATCCTTATGATTCGGATCGGGCTCATTCGGAGTGGACCGAAAAAACCGTATTCTCTAACCCCAATCCTTATCGTCATTCGGATACTTCGAAAATTTTCTCTCAATCCAAATGGACGTCACTTCCTCTTAAGCCACGTGGTACCTTTTGACGCCCACTTTTTCCTTATTGGACAATTTTATTTGGCGCGCTTTGAATTGAAGGGATGGAAACTTTGATTTTTTCCAAGGAGTTGAAATTTTGGGAAATGGTCTTTGTATTGGGAACACATTCAATACAAAGCAAATTTTCTCTTTTTCGATTTCTTTTCTTAGGATAGAAACAAGTGCTTTTTTTCCTTTTTTATTTATTTATTTATTTATTTATTTTTTTTGATAAAAAATTACTTATTCTTAAATTGCTTCAAAATATTCTTTTAAAATGGGTATTATAGAACACGCTGTAACATGGCTGCCAGATTCCTTGGAGTTTCTACTCCTTGGATCTGGCAGGGTATATATGCCTCCATGCTACATGCTCCTCCTCCCTACTTTACTTTAGTGATATTTTTATTATTACTGTTGACGGTTGAAGAGACCAGTTCTCTCCTTTTTTGAATTGAAGTCTTCTAAGACGGAGTTATTCTGTATTAACCAAGTTGGGTTACGGGATTGTTATCCCTTTGTTGTTTCGTTAATAAACTAAAGAAGAATTGTCTTCTTAATTTGGATATTTAAAGTAAGTTGTCTTTAATTCTTTTTTATGGCCCTCGTGAGATTCTCCCTTAGTTAAATTATTCTACGGAGGGTTACATAAAAATGGCGCCCGAACAGGGACATTCGAACTGAAATGACTAGGCCGTAAGCCTTGGTCAGTCCCGTAAAAGTACTTGTTACTCATTGTCGGTATATCCGCCCCCCACGTGGTGTTAAGCCTTGACTAATTTAAGTAATAAATTAAAATTAAACTTTTCGTTATAATGAATGTATGGAATTAGATAACTTACTTGTATATTGTTGTAAACTTAACTTAACTTGACTGTTTTACATTTAATTGATTTATTAACTGAACATTAAATAAATAAATAATGGCATATTCGGACAAAAAAACATGGAGGTCTCCTCGAACATCTGAGGATGAGGAGGATGATTTAATACTAAAGAAAAGGGAAGAACTATCAAAAGAAGATCTCTTTACGTCTACGGAAGACGATGGCGACACGCTAGCACCGCCAGAGACAGATAATCCTTTGGAGGATTTCATCCGGATTCTTCGAATTGAGGATGAGAAAGACGAAGAGGATTCAGATACACGAAAGAGGACGGCCGCCTCTTCAGAATCGGAATTCTCTCCTTACCAACTATTCCCTCCTGAGAATATTTCTGCCCCTAAGGGAAGTTCAACTCCCTCTAATTTCCCTCCTCAAACTGGGATTGATTCCCTTGTTCCTCCCAAATCAACATCCAAAAGTGATAAGCCTTAAGTTAGTTTTTCAAACACTTTACCAAATCCTAGAGTAAGAACTATCGGAACCCAAATTTCTCCGTCTCGAAGAATCCCTCAATTGGGACCAGATACTACCAATGAGCAATTAAGAGCCTTTATGTTACCCTTACTCCAAACACTGGCAGATAATTCTACCCAAAATGTAGCAATACATAAAGCTATAGCTACTAGTTTGGATAAATTAGTTAGGGATCTACCTACGTTAATAAATAGAAGTTCAACTCCTCAGACGGGAAAAGTCCCTATTGAACCGCCAGAAAGGTTAGCCTTTATGGGATCGTCTAGCGAAAATGCCACAGAATTTTTAGCTGCTTTTGAGGAGTATGCTAAATTTCACAAGCTACCAAATGAAGACAGGTTAGCGGCATTGCCTCTCCTATTACGAGGGCATGCCTTGTATTGGTACAGGGATTTAGTCCGTCAATATGACGATATGTGTAGTTTAAATCCTTCCCATCCTCATTTAGCTTGGAAGACATTTAAGAGACATTTTAAAGTTTAGTTTAGAGACTCCGAAGCTGACTCTAAGCTTAAGATAGAGATTAATAATAGAAGTCAGGAAGATAAGGAGTCGGTAGAGGATTTCTTCGGGGAAGTTATGAAGTTGAATTTAGGGATGACCCATCCTCTTACCGAAAAGAAGTTGGTTCCTATAATTAAGAGCAATTTGAAAGATGAACTAAGAACTCCCCTCCTTTTCCTACAATTTACTACAATGGAACAGTTAAGAAATTCCTGTAAAACAATAGAAAAGGATATTGAAATTAGGAAAAAGAATGCTGAGAAAAGGGAAAAGAGGAAATCACCCCCACAACCTAAGGTTAAAGCTGAGTCTTTTTGCCCAGTTAATAAGGGCTCTGCCCATAGTCAGTGTTCCCCCGGGCATTGTCAAAGCCCTTGTAATCCTCCTACTTCTCCATCACATTCTAAATGGGAATAGCCCTTGAAACCCTTAGACTCTAGATCTCAAGCAAGAGCTCAAAATACTTCCAATAGAGGTCAAAGGTCTTTTGCTAGATATAATAATCAGAGATCAAGGTCTCCTGGTCGTCAATTAGCCTTGCCCTACCCATCTACACGTGGTATAACATGCTTTAAATGCCAAAAACCAGGTCATCTAGCACCCGACTGTCAAGAGAAAAAGATTATCAAGTCGGGGGAAGCCCAGACGGGAGAGGTCCCTCGTGGTCCCTCTCCCGGTGCCCGATAAATTCCCCTAACAAGAAACGTGTCGCGTTCCCCCTGAGGATCGAATCCGTCAGGAAGGGTTCAGTTTATAAAAGGGTTACCATTCCCGTTACTTTTGAACACGCGACAGTTCAAGCTAAATTAGATAGTGGGGCCGATGCCTCTTTTGTTAGTTTAGATCAATGGCAGAAAATCTGTAAATATAGAAATTCTTCAGAATTACCTGAAGATGAAGATCTAGACTGTGTAGTTTGGGGCGACGGCCGGTATACATTTACAAAAGGTTCTCACGAACTAGAGTTTACTCTCAAATCAAATGAAAGTGAGAAACAATAGACCCTTAAAGAAAATAAACAAGCTGGACACCTTATATCGCCGAGTCAGGATTTTTTCGAATAGAGTACCAACGCCATCTAGTGGCGAAAGGTTTCGTTGAATAAATTATAAAAACTTTACTAAGCCTTTGCCAAAATCTAAAACTGTGTAATTTCAATGACAATCTTTGGAAATCTCCTTACCTTTCTACGATTTGAGACTCCATTGCGAAAAACAACAAGGTAATTACGTTGTGAGCTTGTGGTAAAGCGAAATCTGTTCCAAAACAGTTCCTAAATCACTTTCACCTGAAACTTCAGTTTCCTAGTTCCGCCATTAAATTTTTAAAGTACACTTCCTTGCCACTACTGCGCAAAATCGGCCCATAACCGTCTAAACCAATCAGATTAATATACTGATTACCCAGAATGCTCTGTCAGTCCTCAAAAGACGGTTGGGAAATTTGAACGTTTTTCTTTAAGGGTCTATTCAAATTTAAATTCTACATAGTTCCTTCCCTAAATAGTGACTTTATATTAGGTCAAGACTTTCTTGAAGAAAATAGGGTCAAGTTAGATTTTGAATTATCACAATGTTTAGTGGGTAACTTAAAGGGATAGAATCGATCTTTTGACTACTAATGAAAAGCTTTCATTTTTTTAAATCAGATAGAACCTAAAATTACGTTTTCAAAAATATATAGATATTGATAGTTTTAATAACTTAACTATTTTTAATTAATTTTTAAAAGTATTAGATTTCGGCGCTGCTCCGATCACAGGCGTTTGCAAAAACACGAGCGAAAAAACTAAATTACTCCCGCGACTTTCCTCTCGCTCGGAGGTACAGTAGATTTACTCCTAAAAGTAGTTTTCATACTATTCTGCATTTTCGCCAAATTAATATAACTCATTTCGATACGGGGATGCTTTGAAAGTTATAAAGGAAGGTAAACAGTTTCACTGTAATTTTGGTGTTCAAAGTAATAGTTTTACTATGTTTAATTACAATTAAAAATATGTCAAAGCTTAGATTAGGGCCATTAGGCTAAAATATGGCCATACCATTATTATACATGGAAGCTAAGCCTTTGCCAAAATAGCGCAAAAATGTGGTGTTTTGGACATTACCTCTAACAATTTTGACAAATCTCTATCATCCTTACTCTACAACGTAACCGAGAGTTAAGAGAACAAAGGATAATAAACATGAAAAATCAGAATTATGTTTACAAAGGTCTTCTCAAATATGCGCCGTTTCCCCAGTGATAGTGAAAGTGAAAAGCTACTATACAGTGGTCTAGAGCTCCCTTCATTCTCCTATTTCCAAACAACCAATGAATCAAGAGACATTTACAACGTCATAGTGTGAAAAACAAGTTGGGCGGTATTTCGCGGCTAGTTTGAATTTCAAAATATCTAACGTACTTTTCTTAATTTTAAACGTTTTAATTCGATTTTTTTTGGCACACATAATTTTAGGCACATTTTTTTACCTAAAACTGCCCTCATCTTGTACAAGTCGGAAAACGTTGATCCTATCCCTTTAAGGATCCCTTTTTCAACTCCATCTGAAAAGGATCCTATAGATAAGGAGATTATAGATAACATTAGGGACGCAGTTTCCGCAGCCCCTATTTCTGACGAACAACGTCACCAATTAGAATCCCTTTTATTGAAATTTCCTGAGTTGTTTTCGGATAGGGTCGGAAGAACAGGACTAGTCTTCCATGAGATCCATACGGGAAATAGTCCGCCCATAAAGTCTCAGCCTTATCGTGTTAATGACCAGAAAAGGAAAATTATTGAACAACATGTTAGGGAAATGTTAGATGACGGGATAATCAGACCCTCTGTATCTCCTTGGGCTTCGCCCGTAGTTTTAGTTGATCAAACAAAACGGGGTAAACCCTACAGGTTTTGTATTGATTACAGAAAACTAAATAGCGTTACCATCAAAGACCCTTATCCCTTCCCTAATATAGAGGACATGTTAGCTAGGGTTGGAAGACCTAAATTTATAACAACACTTGACCTTAAATCAGGGTATTGGCAAGTGGAAATGCACCCTAAAAGCAGAGAAAAAACTGCTTTCGTGACTCATATGGGAAAGTACGAATTTAATGTACATACTCCCTTTTGGGCTATGTAATGCCCCTAGCTCCTCTCAGCGCTTAATCGACGAGATCTTTAGAGATGCCGATTACTTCCAATTAATAGACTATTTAGATGATTTAATCTCGCTTAGCGAAGATTGGGATCAACACTTAACGTGTTTAGAATATGTCCTAAATAGATTAAAGGAAGCGGGTCTTACCCTACAGTTAAAGAAATGTCGGTTCGCCCAAAAAGAAGCTACCATATTCGGTCACATAGTTAATGAAACAGGGGTGCATATAGATCCTTCTAAAATAGAAGCTATTCAGAAATTCCCTCCTCCTAAAAATGTTACGGAAGTCCAGAGATTTTTAGGGATGGCAGGATGGCATAATAGGTTTATTGGTCACTACTCCCAAATAGTAGCCCCTATTAACAAGCTTAAAAGAAAGGATCAAAAATTTATTTGGGGCAACGAATAGCAACAGGCGTTCGAAAAAATTAAGGAAGCAATTTGTAAAGCTCATCCCTTAGCTTCCTTTAGAAGGGATTCCCCGTGCATTCTCACTACAGATGCTAGTGATGCAGGGTTAGGTGCCCTTCTTTCCCAAATACAAGACAATGTAGAAGTTCCCATAGCTTACGCTAGCACAGGTTTTAAAGACGCTGAAACTAGGTACTCCACTAGCGAGAAAGAATGTTTAGCCATATGTTGGGCGGTTAAGAAGTTTAGGCCCTTTTTAGAAGGTCGTAAATCACTGTCCTCACTGACCATCAGGCTCTGCAATGGTTGTATAATATCAGGGAACCAAATTCTCGTCTGGTTAAATGGGCAATGTACCTTCAAACATTTGACTTTACATTCAAGCATAAAAAAGGAGTAGAGAACGTAGTAGCAGACGCTTTGTCGAGGGCCCCGATAAACGTTTGAAGTATAAACTTTAGCTTCTCCACTTCTAATTCTGCTAGTAACCAAGATCCCAAGTCAAAATTCTACCGGTAGTAGTAATTCAACTTCCTCTAGTGATTCTGTTGAAGGTCGGATAAGTCCTCCAGGTCCTAGAGCTTTATATTCAGTCTTCACATTAGAAGACGTAAGAAAGTCTCAAAGGGAAGACCCATTTGCTTCCCCTATTATAAATTCCTTGCAAGGACCTAACCCAGTTAGGAATAAAATGTTCGAACTAAAGAATGATCTTCTTTATAGAAGACCTTACAGGAACCATCCTGAGAAAATTTATTTACCTCCTCGTTTAAGGCTAGAAGCCATGAGGTTATTACACGACCACCCACTATCAGCTCACAGGGGCAAAGATAAGACCCTAAGTAAAGTGACTTATAGATATTGGTGGCCTACTATAGTTAGTGTTGTCCAAGACTATGTTAGAGGATGCTCTTTATGCCAACTATTTAAGGCTAGAAACAGTAAAAACCCAGGGCTAATGCAACCCTCAGAAATAACAAGTCCTTGGGACCAAATTAGTGTCGACATAATGGGACCCTTCCCTTCAAGTAGACACCACTATAAATATTTAATAGTTTTTGTTGATTATATGACTAAATTCGTGGAAATGATTCCACTAAAAACTATTACAGCCAAGACTTGTGTTCAGGCTTTCAAGTCTATTATCACTAGGTGAGGAGCTCCTAAAGCTATCCTTAGTGATAGAGGGGTTCAGTTTACTTCGAAACTTTGGCTGCAGACGTGCAGAGCTTTTAAAATAAACCCAAAGTTTACCACTCCCTACACACCTAAGGGAAATCCCACCGAAAGAGTAAATAGAGTAATAGGCGAGTTAGTTTCGTTTTTTGTAGGGAATCACCATGATAGATGGGATGAATCCCTTGACCTTCTTCAATTCGCTATAAATTCCGCACCCCATGAGATCACGGGCAGATCCCCTTTCTTTTTGAATTTAGGGCGCGAGCCACGTCTCCCTTGGGATTTAGACATTGAAGAACCCATTCAGGACCCTGATGACCCCAGTCGTAGTAAAGCTTTAAAGGTTCTTAAGGAACAATTAGAATTCAGTAATGAAATATCTAAGTTAGCTAAAGCGCACCAGAAGAAATACTATGACCTCCGTCACGACCCTCTAGAATTTGAGGTAGGAACATTTGTATGGATGGAAACACATCCTTTATCCAGTACGACAGGTCAGCTTATGAAAAAGCTTAGTCCTAAATGGGCATGTCCCTTTAAAATTGTTGCTAAACATTCTCCCGTAGTCTACGAGCTAGAAGATGCTATCCCAGGACAGAATGTAGGGAAAGTTAATTTAGAACACTTAAAACTTTATTGGACTAATGTAGCTGTCTTCGACAATACCGAAAATGCCCCCACTTCACAGTCGAACGTTGCAGATGAACCCGAGCCTAGTCCCGCAACCAATGGTGGTACCATGGACCACCCTTTTACGGAGACTTCCTCAACCACGTCATCTGAATAATCGTCATCTTCTACGTCACCGTCACCTCAGGACGGACAGGAAGTCGACCAACCGATCATTCCGGCTATCCCTGATGTTCTTCAAACCTCGACATCAACTACTCTAGACGATCAAGCAGCGGATCAACCGATCCCTCCTGCAGTTCGAGATGATTCACATCAACCTACAGACTCCGATAGTGAACCGGGCATGGCCCTTTTTGAAGACTCTCCTCTCCTCCTTTTTACCTATCATGATATGAGGGCTTTTCAGCTCGATCATCCCTCTAACGATAGTCCGCCTTCTGCGGCAGGGGAGGCTTCCCCGTCTGGTCATGAATCAGTCGTGGAAACTAAGCTACATACACCAACATCCAGTTTCACAGAAGAAATTCTAACGCCGGAAAACAAATCAACGTGTTCTGAACAATCAGTATCAGAACCGGCGTTACACCATTCCCCTTCTTCTGGTTTTTCGGAGGAAATAGTACCTCCTGAACCGATTTCTACTCTTTCGGAGGAAATATCTACCCCTGAACAGATACCTCACTCGAAATTCCAATCACAGCGTGTGTCTGACAGTTCATCGACCACGTTGTCGGAATCAATGAGAATTCCTCGTCTAAACAGGGCTACATTACCCGACATTTATTTAGAACCTTTTAAATTGGGATGGCGACGAGAGGTGTGTAAGAGGGCGACGGTTCAGCCCTGAGGTAACGAAGTTGATATCTATTATCGACCCCCTGATGATAAACGTTAAGGTCACCCTATGAGGTTCAAGTTTACCTTAATAATAATAACGTCACGAACCTAAAAGGGGAATACTTCTGTTTTGCCCGAGAGCCAATCTCTGTTTTCCCTTGGGAATTTATCTCCCAAGCAACAAAAAGAAATTACTAATATATCTAATGTTAGATGACCGAAAAAGGACGTCCACTACCCACTACTTTGATCCTCCATATGGAGAGCCTAATATCACGGTAAAAGGGAAGCCTTTCGGGTATGAAGATTGAACAGAAGCTCATGCAGCACCAATGAAGAAGAAATCAATTTTTCGTGAAAAACATTTTGTGAACGAACTTTAAAATAACTATACCCCTGCTAATGATTTTTAGGGTTCCTCGGGGTAACCCTAAACTGGAAAAAAAAATTTATATTCTATTTGTATTCTAAACAAAAGTTCCTAAAGAGGGGGGATGTAACATGGCTGCCAGATTCCTTGGAGTTTCTACTCCTTGGATCTGGCAGGGTATATATGCCTCCATGTTACATGCTCCACCTCCCTACTTTACTTTATTGATATTTTTATTATTACTGTTGACGGTTGAAGAGACCAGTTCTCTCCTTTTTTGAATTAAAGTCTTCTAAGACCGAGTTATTCTGTATTAACCAAGTTGGGTTACGAGATTGTTATCCCTTTGTTATTTCGTTAATAAACTAAAGAAGAATTGTCTTCTTAATTTGGATATTTAAAGTACGTTGTCTTTAATTCTTTTTTATGGCCCTCGGGAGATTCTCCCTTAGTTAAATTATTCTACGGAGGGTTACAACGCTAAACAACAGTTAGTATACGTAGAATTTTGAATGAAACTTAGCGCAAGTTTTAGTAGGGTTAAATATGAGGCAATGAGAACCTAAAATAACAACGTTAATTAATCGCAAATTATAATCCAATTGGGTGGATCTCGTGAGATTATGATAAATTCATTAATGTAGATCATTAGCCCCCTATCAATGGTTACACACCTACCAAAATTTAATAATTTAAATAGATGCTAAAGGAAATAACCAAATTTAATCTAGCAATTATTAATAATTGATGCAATTGGTCAAAAATAGGTGGCTCTAACTTACAAGCCCCGGTAGGAAAAATATTAAAATGGACAACTAAATCTGTGTTAAGTGATTGGATCTCGCGAAATTATCCCTTAAAGGGTATGCGCAGCTTTATTTGAAAAACCTTTCATTCATTTAAAAAAAGATAGAGTTTCTTTCAAAGAATTGATAAATATCAAAATTTTAACTCTCCGATTAGTAGTTATTTCGGAATATGTATTTAAATATGTAGAGTTCCTACCCCCATTTTTTAAAATAGGCCGCCATCTAACAATGTGTATGACGTGAGCAACAGGCATTTCACTAGGGGGTATTTGGATCGGGACTCGGGGAAAAATAAATCTTCAGTTGGGAGTCGCGGAGTCCCCACCACTACTATCGTATAATGAAGCGTCGTCTGCATTGATTCTTATAAAAACTTAACGGTTTCCTATTAAAGACCTACATAGTAAATTTTGCGGAAAGTTTGTTAATTAACCTCAGCCTGTAATGTCTTCAAGTTCGAGTAGTGAGTCGGATAATCCTGTCGATGTTTTGTCGGATTTTTCGATTACCTTAAGTGGTTCGTCTGAGTCTGACGGGGAGGGTGCTGTTGTTAGGCGTAGGATACACGGAAATCTAGGTGCTCAACCCTATCAGTTTGAACCTGAGGCGCGAGTTAACCAGCCAACAGATGTAATTGCCCAGGAGCCAGAGATAGACATATTTGATATTTATTTTATATTTAATTTAGAAACTAAAAAGTACACGCTTTAAACAAGCAAAGATTTAAGGCGGGCCGGTAGCCGTAAATAGTAGCAGACGACACATAACATCAATTTGGAGTCCGCCGACTCAGCGGACTCCCATTTTTTCCGTTGTCTGACGTCAATCCCCCAAAAAACAAGCTGGAAAGCCAAGGGTATAGCATAATCCAGAACGGTGTTTTGGCGATTTTTAAATTAATTTTAAGTATAGAAATGTTTGTTAAATTAAATTAAAAACTTGATATTTAGAAAGAAGAGACTCGAAAGTTTAAGTTTAGTCTATTTTAGATAAAAAATATGATATGAAATTAAAGCTGCCCATACCCTTTAAATGTAGGATAAATTCAACGACGTTTTTTACCTTCAAATCTACAAAAAGCCGTCGATCTACCTTGTAGATTTCGCCAAGGCCCGCCCATTCCTAAAGCCAATTCCCGCTTTACCTAAACTTTTGCCCACGCTTGATTTTAAGTCTCGAAAAACCCTTTGAACTCTAAAATGGCGACGGGCAATGCGATTACCATGTTCATATCGCAAACGATGAAGCTTAAGTTGAAAAAACAAAGCAGCCATACTAAATAAAAATATGAACCGCAGCCAAGGTGCCAGCGAAAAGGTACGGGGAAAAATACTAGAAAACTCCGGCGAAAGTTCCGCGAATCTAAGATTGATGGAGGGAAGAGAGGCGGTAAAATATCCGAATGCTCGATTCGACCATCTCCTTCGGCCGCCGAATGATTCGGAGAGGTTATCACCGTACTATTAGGATAAGGTTCTTACTGAATACGTTTTATTTTCATTCGGAGAAATTGACTCCGAATGAAAAGATTCGGATCGAAATTCCTCCAAAAGGACCTTAGAGAATAGCCTCCCTGGCTTTTTGCAGGAAGATTTAATGAGATTTATGAGCTTGTCGTGCCTAGATTTATATTTGGCCTTAGAGAGTGGACAAGAGTTGCTGATGGGAGAAAGGCTTTCAACCCTTGGGCAGCCAGCACGACAGTTCTTATTTCCTTGGTTCGAAGGGGAACCTCTACACGGGAGGATATTAAGGCGTAATTTGATCCATTCGCAATATTGCTAAGATGATTTTGCTCTCTTGGTGTCCATTAAAAATGTATTGGATATAGGACTATCCAGCGCTTCACGAAGGCCAGCACCTTACACAGTCTCAAACAATTTCTCTCTCTCCAGAAGCTCTTGATGTCGTCCTTCGTCTCTCCGATTTGTAAGGTAAAGTTCCTCAATCGGTTAAGAAGAGTTGCAAAGTATTGCGTCTTTATTAAAATTTTTATTAAAGGATTCGACGAACTTTTCAGGTTTAATAACCTAGAGAGTGAGTTTATCGGAGTGTGCGTAGCAAAGCAAGGAAGACCAAGGCCACCGTCTCTCAGCCCGACATAGAAAAACCCCTCCGGACTATAATTCGGTAAACGTAAAAATTGTCTCACAAATATTTTGACAGATTTGTCAACGAAACTAGGTCTGATTTTGGATAGTTAGAAAGTGTAAGGAGATGAGTAAAACGAGGAAGTAAGAAATCCCTCATCATGACAACTTTTTGATGCGGCTTGATCTTAGCACCGCGTAGTTTAGATGTTAAGCTGTGGAAAGGACACAAGTCCGGGCGATTCTTCCCAGATGGAGAGAATTGTATACCAAGGTAGGATTATAAGTTATCTTTGGTAATATTTTCTAAAGCTTGGTCAGATAAGAAGAATTTATGTGTAGAGTCATGAATGAGTTTCTTCTTCTTCCCCAGTTTCGTAAGAACGAGAGCCTTACACTTTCTTGTAATAAGAGCCAATCCGCGTAACTTCAAAAAAGTTTCAAGTTCAGTGAGGAGAACGTTCATCCCCGGTTTACTGGATGATATTAAGATAATGTCATCTGCAAAGCATAATATGTTGCACAAACGATCTGCAAACTTGAGACCGATGTGACTCGGTAGAGTACGAGCCAATTCATCCATAACGTAATTGAACAGCAAGGGAGAGAGGGGATCTCCCTGTTTGACACCATTAGAGATTCTAATTTCCTGGGTGTGAACCCCTCCACAGGAAATTGTAGTGGAGCTGTCAAGATACGAGTGGGCAATGTATTCGATCAATTGGTCTTCTATACCCGCCGCACGAAGTGAACGAAAGATGGATTGGTGAGAAACGCTATCGAAGGCTTTTGCAAGGTCAATAGAGACGGCGCAAACCTCCTGCATGTTCTTCTTGGAGTTGGTAAGAATATAATCCAAGAGAAGTGTATTCACACTTATACCGTCGTACGGTAAAAAGGCTTGCTGGGCGTGGTGAAATTCGACAGCGCGGGTCAGACGCCAAAATTCCGTGAAAGTAACGCACCAGGATTGTGGAGATTGATATTGGTCTCCAATTGACAGCCTGGGAGAGATCCCCCTTTTTCGCGAGAAGCACCGTTCTTGATCTTTTCAAATGCATCGGCAAGTTTTTAAAGTACAAAAATACATTAAAGATACACGTTAATGCTTTGATGTTATACGACTTAAGCCACTGTAGCGTTAGTCCATCTGGGCCGGGTGTCGATGACCCGCATTTTCGAAAAGCTTCAGACGTTTCGGGAAGTTCGATAGGAAAGTAAGTTTCACTTCTGCGAGCCCCGTATTTAATAGGCTCCTGGTCAGCTATAGAAGGTTTCGAAAACAAGTCCCCGAACGTGGAGTTAATATCTTCCAAGGTTGGTTTCTTGGTAATCTCGTCGATGTTATCAAAAATTTTTGCGGACACGCGTTTTCGATTAACATTGTACAGTTTTTGCAGGTAACGGTACCGCGCACGAATTTCGGCCCGCCTGCTCTTATAAACCCGAGGTGGACGGGGAAGTTGGTTTTCAACTGGACCATTTAGAGTCGAATCAGAAAGAAGATTTCTTACACTTTCCAGTACGAAGGTACCATCCAGAGCACCAACTGCAGATTAAAGAAACAAGTGGGCTCTCATCTCCAGAATGCTCTTCGAAAAAGAGTCTCAACTTTTCGACCCCTGTGACTGCAGGTTGTATCGTTGCTTCTAGAGCATTCAAGTGAATTTCACCGTCGGGGTCCGAGGATTCGTCAGGGTAAGTATCGGGTATAGGGTTATTAATAATCGTTTCTCTTTCAGGTAAGAAGTCGTCTTCCGAAGTAGAAGAAGCCGTAGATTGGTTCTCGGATCTAAGTTTCGCTACTATTGCACGGTAAGCAATCTAATGGCATCTTAACCTCTTGATGGATGCAGGGCCGTTAGCTTTTTATTAATTAGCGGATCTTTTTCATCCATATTTGCTTCGAACGTAGCGAGGACTAGGTCCTGCTCCACACTCCAACGGGCATTCTTAGTAGGTCCTCCTCCACACTCCAACGGGCATTCTTAGTAGGTCCTCCTCCACACTCCAACGGGCATTCTTAGTACGAGGAAGACTGGCTTCATACAGTGTGCGATGTGCAAATTGCTCAAGTTTCCGTGATCCGGGAAACGTTCGGAATCGCGAATCGCACCAACGACATGGAAAGTCCTGGGTCACCGGTGGGTCAGACAAAGAGTGTGCACTAGAGGGTAGACTGGCACTCTTTTTCTTGCAGTGCGTATAGTGAGTAGAAACGCTCGCTATCGAAGGTTTTATTGCCTTGGAAATAGCGCCTTGGTAAATAGAACTGAGATTATGTGTGTTAATATGCTTCTTCCAGGTGACGTGGTCCGCGAAGACCGTCCCTTTGCATTGAGGGCAATGATGCCCATTATTCACGCCGTAAATAAATAAAGCTTGCGCTCCTGCGCCTTTAGTTTTACTCGCCATTCTCTTCTGATGCAGAAAATTGAAAGTTTAAATACAATAACGGCGAAGGAACACTTAATTACTCGTAGGTTGTACTTTCATTAAGGTTGGGTTTTGCCAGAGACCATAATTTTTACACCCCATGGTTTGGTCTTTAATGAGTGGGAAAGGGAGTTAGGACAAACCTTGTACGTTGGCCTGCAGCTCAATGCTGCAGTGACCGACTCTCACGTGCTTAAATCGCGGACGTGTACTTAGGCGCATGCCAAATACTTACTTATATCCCCACAGGACACCTTCAAAAATGACAAGCCGCTGCACGGATGCCTTGGCCCAGGTACTGTCCCGTAGTTCAAAATGGTATTTGGCTATCTTAGGAGAGTCAATAGTTACGAGCGCCTGCCGCCAAAGGCGGTCCCGTGCTTCAAAGGAAGTTAACGGGAACCCTCCCACGACAGAGGGGTCAGACGTCGCCCTACTAGGATGTGTACGTGGTAAAGGTCACCACGGGTATAGCCTGGCCACATCCGTTCACTTTCAAACTATTGACTGGATTTTACCACTGATAAGGAAGGGCTGACCAATTCCGGGGGAAGAGACCCCGGGGACAGGTTTTACCTTACCTGCCCCGAATGCCATAACACACGCTTGCGTGACCCTACCCCAATGGGGAATATGCGGGCCACCTCGGGCGTGCTGCCATCTAATCTGGAGAACCGCCGGCTATAACGGCCTCACTCGGCAACTACTAAGATCACGGCAAATATGAAAGCTAGACCGTTTCGTGTGCTAGTGGAGCTTGTACTCTGCAGCGAACACAATTACTTTTGCATGGGCACCATTCGACCAAGGTCATTGATTGCGATCAGGATCGTTAGACACTCCGCCCGCTACTCAAGAACCACACCCTAATATCACAGAAGAGTCGCCTAGCGGCTATACTCCGTGTACGGTGGAACCCTTTCACCGGCACGGGTCCCGACAAGAGCGCCAGTTCTTCCCCTTCCGGGGGAAGGCTGAGCTCAAGGAACCCTATGTGGCACCGCACCGAATCCCACCTGGCTCTGAAACAGGCAGGACCCAGCCGGACAATGCGGAGCGAACGCAGGAGGCGACACCTTCCAAGGCTACGTTTACCCGCGCTTGAATGAATTTCTTCACTTTGACATTCAGAGCACTGGGCAGAAATCACATAGCGTCAACACCGACTAACGGCCATCGCAATGCTTTGTTTTAAATAGACAATCGGATTCCCCTGGTCCGTGCCAGTTCTGAGTTGGCTGTTAGTTGCCGACCGAAACGGTCGCGCCAGGCACGAGACCCAGCAAGTCGCGCAGCTGATATATTTCACGGGAAGGCCCCGAAGCTGGTCCGGGCTGAACCAAACCGTTGCCGGTCGGTCTCGCCCAGTCCCGGTGCAGTGCCAGACCCGCTTCGGACCTCAGCCCGATCGGCCCAGCCCTCAGAGCCAATCCTTCTCCCGAAGTTACGGATCGTTTTTGCCGACTTCCCTTACCTACATTTTTCTATCGACTAGAGGCTGTTCACCTTGGAGACCTGCTGCGGATATGGGTACGAACCGGCACGAAAATCACTACCTCTCACTCGGATTTTCAAGGGCTGACGGGAGCGCTCCGGACACCGCAAGAGGCGAGGTGCTTTACGGAAACACCATCCCTATCTCCGGGCGAGCCGATTGCAGGGAGTCGAATCCTTACAAAGAAAAGACAACTCTTCCCGGGACTCCCGTCGACGTCTCCGAGCTCGTTTGCGTTACCGCAATGTACCCCGAAGGGGACGATCTCCGTGTCCGGGTTCGGGAATATTAACCCGATTCCCTTTCGGTCACCAGCGGGACTTGCGAATGAGAGGTCCTGCCTCGGAACGGATTTCTCCTATCTCTTAGGACCGACTGACCCATGTTCAACTGCTGTTCACTCGGAACCCTTCTCCACCTCAGTCCTCAAGGTTCTCATTTGAGTATTTGCTAATACCACGAAGATCTGCACCAGAGGCGGCTCCAGGCGAGCTTACGCTTGGCACCTTCGACGCGCGCCTCTGTGCCCCTCCTACTCACCGCGGCTCAAAACACCATGGTTTATTCCGCCGCGGCGGCCGGGTATGGGGTCGACGCTGGAGCGCCATCCATTTTCAGGGCTAGTTGCTTCGGCAGGTGAGTTGTTACACATTCCTTAGCGGATTCCGACTTCCATGGCCACCGTCCTGCTGTCTATAGCAACCAACACCTTTCATGGGATCTCATGAGCGTCTCGTATCGGGCCCCTTAACCCGGCGTTTGGTTCATCCCACAGCGCCAATTCTGCTTACCAAAAGTGGCCCACTTGGCACTCGGATCCAAGTTGCCGTCCGGGCTTCAGTCAAGCAAACCGGACTTCTCACCCATTTAAAGTTTGAGAATAGGTTGAGGTCTTTTCGACCCCAAGGCCTCTAATCATTCGCTTTACCGGATGAGACTACATTCTCCGAGTGCCAGCTATCCTGAGGGAAACTTTGGAGGGAACCAGCTACTAGATGGTTCGATTAGTCTTTCGCCCCTATACCCAGGTCTGACGATCGATTTGCACGTCAGAATCGCTGCGGACCTCCACCAGAGTTTCCTCTGGCTTCGTCCTGCCCAGGCATAGTTCACCATCTTTCGGGTCCCAACGTGTACGCTCTTGCTCCGCCCCGTCGACGAGGCTCGCGGGATCCCAAGGCAACCGGTCTTCACTTTCATTTCGCCTTTGGGCCTATTCATGACCTAATGACTCGCGCACATGTTAGACTCCTTGGTCCGTGTTTCAAGAAGGGTCGGGTGGGTTACCGACCTACTCGCTGCTGACCAAATGAGCATCGACGAGTGCGAACGGAAACCAGCGGAGATCGCCGGCAGCCGCTCACACAAAGGTGAAACGACAAACATTGTCATAACGTCTTGAATTTTTCGTTTATTTCTTTTAACGCTCTCAACTAAAGCAAGTAGTCCACTAAGCCTTGCGAAACCGTATCGTTAAAGTAACGTCACGTATCCAAATACGGACGTATTTTCATTGTTCGAAAAATCGCGCGTTCATTTAATTTCCCTTGCGTTGGGTACAGCCATTAATTGAAAGCAGAAAATTTAAAGGGAGTTATCACATCCTAGTGAAGGAACTACAGCTTAAAAAAGTGATGTAAACTTCTGGTTATATTTTCGTATGACCAAGGCCCACTTTGCTTAATTGCTTTCTATGGTTGAGATGTCAATTATGAAAAAAATACTCGATTTAGGGTGGCTGTTAGCCCCGAAGGGAGGATCTCCGTTAATCTGAGGTAAATGTTTTTGCACGTTTTAATGAATTTGATTTTTAAGGAATAGAAAATTTGTAGATATTTAGCGTCTGGTGAAAGCATTCGATCCTTGTTTTTTCAATATCGCCTTGGACACAGCACAATTAGAACAAGACGGCCCAAGAGCTCGTAATAGTAGCCACATCGTACGAGTGAATAGCCCCTCTATACCCTACCCAAATGAGTGGATAACTCCTCTATACCTTACCCTAATGAGTACAATGCTGAAATGATTTACCCATGCTGTAATTGTAATATTCCGGCGAAAACTTAGAGATTATTAATGGTTATTTTAAGAATTAAATTCGCCACTTTCATTTTAATTAGTGAAGTCTGGTGGATTATACGACCCCAAAGATACGATGTGGCTAAAAACCCCAAACGTACAAATTAAGAAGTATCCGACCCCAAAGATACAAGTTCAGAAGTATCCGAACCCAAAGATACAAGTTCAGAAGTATCCGACCTAAAAGATACAAGTTCAGAAGTATCCGACCCCAAAGAAACAAGTTCAGAAGTATCCGACCCCAAAGAAACAAGTTCAGAAGTATCCGACCCCAAAGATACAAGTTCAGAAGTATCCGACCCCAAAGATACAAGTTCAGAAGTATCCGACCCCAAAGATACAAGTTCAGAAGTATCCGACCCCAAAGATACAAGTTCAGAAGTATCCGACCCCAAAGATACAAGTTCAGAAGTATCCGACCCAAAGATACAAGTTCAGAAGTATAACCCCAAAGATACAAGTTCATTATAGTGATTACCCATTTTAGTGATTATCCCCTCGAATTACCTTTAGCAATGCTAAAATGATCAAACGCATTACGCTCATTTAACACTATGTTAGCTCTATCTAAACCCACATTTGAATTAACCGCCAAAACGTTCCAGTCAATCATTACATAGATGGCGATAGCTACCGAACGAGAACGAAACCGGAAAACTCGTTATAAGTAGAACGTAAATAAATATAAAAACCCCAAACATACAAATTCATAAGTATCCGATTCCACAGATAAAAATTCAAAAGTATCCGACCCCACAGTTTAAGAGGTACCCTACCCTACATCGCCCCGACATTTTAGAGATAAAACTTAAGGACAAAAACTGGGAGTTTCTATCAAGTCCCTATGGTTTAGTGGTAGAATGTCAGTCTACTGCGTGAGCGATCCGGGTTCGATTCCCGGCTGCGATCCGAAAAAAATATTAGTTAATATTAAGTCTCTAACTGAGCCCCGTTACCCCTATGGGTGGGTTGTGGTAATGTGCGGTTTCTTTTAAGCTAAAAAATAACGATAACGAAAGCGAAAACTCCGGCTACAAGTACTACTACTACGGCTCAGTTCAAATTAAGAGCCTCATCGTATAGGACGATGTAGCTAAAAATCATTAAGGAAACTTGCGAAAGTATTTGGGTAAATCTTCACGAAATCTATAGGGTCTTTGCGCGTGACGTCAGGATTCCGTCCCCTTTCCCCCCTTTACGCTCACTACGCCGCCATATTGACTGGCCTCTTAAACGGGTTGTTAGAGTTATACGGCCTGCCCTGCGATAAGTTTCGTTGCAGTTCAGTTGAATGAAATCTAAGCGGTTATTTAAAATGGGGAGGCGGTATTTATTGTACGGTGAAGGAATGTAACGAAAATTCGCGGAATCGGAAGTAGAATAAGTTGTCGTTTTTTAAAATACCAGCTGTACTAAGGTCCAATTGCATTAGACTTATCAAAAAAGCGTAGGAATCTTTGGATTACTAGAATAGAAAGAAAAGAGTTATTTACAATAACCCTTTCGCCTAATAAACGAGGCCCACACGTATGTTCAAAACATTTTCTTTCAGGTAAGAACCTATTATTAGTTGTAAGAGTAATCTTAATTAGCAAGTTGATATGATTGAACATTTACAGGAAAACCATCAGCGCTGTTCGATCAAACCAATCCAGATTAGGCACCAAGTTTGTTCTTAGGCAAAAACAATTTAAAAAATCCCAATATGATTCATTCACGTTGGAAAAGAATAGTAAGTCGAAAATTAAGGATTAAAACCATGTATCAGTCTAATGAAGGAACTTCATTAACAACGGAAAACGTTCTTGGTGATAAAGATGGTAATGTTGTCTTAATAATAATAATAAAATGCTTTTATTTTGGAACAATCTAAAAATAAACTCAGAAATATTAAATTAGAATAATGTTATAGATATTAGAGCCATGGAAACTTCTACAGACTGTGAAAGTACCCTAGATTTGACTGAAGCTGCTCCGAGTAAAACAACATATCAGCCTAAAGAAGCAAATTTGCTAGTAATGGAATTAGTTTCTGGTGATAAAGATGGTAATGTGATCTCCCTATTTGAATAAAATAAGGAATGTTAATGTATATTTTTATAGATATTAGAGCTATGGAAACTGAATGTGAAAGTGCGCCAGATATGATAGGAGCTGGTCCGTCTCAAAATATCCACGAAGTACCATTCATCTCAAGTATTGACGTTGCTTGCCAGATGGGCTGCAACGAGTTTAAAGATGTATCGACTGAAACTAATCTCACTATGGAAAATATTAGGAAACTTCTCAGTCCGGAAACAAATGAAATATCTACCCAAACTGATATGACCATGGAAAACATGGAGGAACTTGAACTTGACCACCGGAACATCAGCTTCGAGCTGTGCTCGACTAAAGAAAACGTTTTGGACGTTTTTCTCACGGAAGACACTTTTGCAAACAACAATAAGAAAACCAAGTTTTACACGGGGCTGCCTTCCTTTAGAGTGTTGATGATTGTTTTCAATGTCGCGATCCCAAAATCCCACCGGAACAAACTAGATCAGTTTCAGGAGTTTTACTTTTCTTCATGAGGATGAGAATCAATTTATCCCTATTTATCGAATCGACATCTCCGTCTCTACAGCGTCTAGAATATTTGATAGGTGGCTTGACGCCTGTAACGTTCGACTTCAGAGGTTTGTTGCGTGGCCAGAAAGAGAAGAATTACGGAAAACCATGCCCCTAGAGGTTAAGAAATCCTTTGGAGATCATGTAGAGGTTGTTATAAATTGTTTCAAAGTTTTTATAAATCGCCCAACATCGTTAATTACGCGAGCGATCACATGGTCTAATTACAAATATCATAATACAGCAAAATTTTTAATAGGCGTAACTCCACAGGGTGTCATCTCATTTATTTCTTACCGTTGGGTGGGGGGAAGATAGCGATAAGCATTTGACAGAGAATTGTGGGATCCTTAAAAAATTGCTTCCTGGTTATCTAGTAATGGCAGATAGAGGGTTCAATATGGAGGAAAGTTTAATTTTTTTGCTGCGCTTGACTAGCAATTCCGAGCTTCAAACGAGGAAAAGACCAGTTAACATCATTGAAAATTCACGAAACAAGAAAAACTGCAAACCTACGAATTCATTTTGAGAGGGTAATTGGTCTCTTGCGAAACAAATACCAAATACTACAAGGTTGTTTACCCATTGGATGCGTGACAAAGAGAGGGGGATGAAATTACTTTTTTGGATAAAATTGCCATTCTTGCCAGTGCTTTAACAAATCTATTGAAGTCTACAGTTTTATGAAAAGAAATGTATAAATGTATAAATTTTTATTGTAACAAAAGTGACAGTTTTGTGTTTACATAAAAATAAAAGTAATTTAAATAAGGAAGAAATTAGCGAAATTACTTTCAGTACTAAACACCATACAAGTGTAACCAAAACTTAGGTAGCCTAGGAACAAATGAGATCAGTAAGTAGTTTAGGGAAAAATTTAGATGAACACATTTAATTTTCTTTCCCTTTTTGTACCCTTCTTTGACGCTTTGTCCCCCCCTTTTTTTTGAAAGGTGATAACACCGCGCAATTTGGACAATACCACAATTTTGCTCTTGGTGCCCATTTTATACCCAAACATTTGTAATGGAACCATTTATGTTTACAGGATCGGTTTTCACACATTAGCATGTAATTATCTTCTTCCTCGGGCATTTGAAAAAAACAATAAACTTGGGTATCTCGCGTTATTGACTTGCACACTAAATAACTTCATCTGATTAGACCTAGTTTTAGTTATTGCTTCAATTTTTACTGCTTCAGTTTCACTAATGGTAAAAGTATTTAAATTTTCTTCCGCCAAATTTAAAAGTTGACTGAAATTGAGGTCCAAGTTTTCATCGTTAAATAATGTAGTCGAATTTTTCGAGACCGGCGATATTGCTTTTGGAGTAAACCGGTCACTAAAGGGTGGTTTAATGCTAAGAATTGCACAGTCCTCGGATCCATCTGCTAAATCTGCTAGTATAGCTTGGAATTCGTCTTAGTTAATTATGTCCGAATGTTCTATATTCGGCCAGTTTTCCAGAAGTTCCTTATCGTAGCAACAATCTCCTTCCGTTAGCTCACAGGGATCTAACCCACACAAGCTTATTTTGTTTTTGTACCTTACTTTGTCGGCATCAACGTTAAGAGATTCTAAATACAACTCTTTAAATGTAAGCTCTCCTTTATCACTTTTTTTTCACAGCTGGCATTTCATAAAATAAGGTCAGCAGAGCCTGAGGTAGCCAAAAAATGTTGCCAAGGCTTAATAAAATTTGTAATTTATATATAAACCTTAAATTAAATACCTGTTTACGTTGTAGTATAATATTCCTTTGATATAGGTGAAATGTCTCCTACTTATCTAAGTTCAATTTATGGTTATACTAATTCTCTAATAATTTTACAAACAGATATTAGCCGCTAAGCATGGGTGTCACAACTAGCTTTAAGCTAGACGAATATATCTGGCGGCTTTCCATATGGCGGAGGCTGGTACCGGATATTGGAGCCTGGTTTCCACCCCTCTTTTCCTCCCTTTTTCCCCCTTCGCAAAGACCCTATATGCCAGTAAGTAATTTATGATTGAAAATTTAGTACCACATGTCTTATAACTTCCTATTTTCTTTAGGCTCCTGACAAAAGTCAATGGCAAAGTATAGCTGATAAATTTTTCGCTTTATGGAATTTTCCCTTGTGTTTAGGCGCGATAGACGGAAAACATCCAAATTGAGTGTCCAGAGAATTCTGGTTGTGACTATTTTAATTACAAGGGATATTTTAGCACGGTGCTGCTCGCTGTTGTTGATGCCGAATATAAATTTGTTATAATTGATTTTGGAGGCTACGGTCGAGAAAGCGATGGAGGCTTCTTCACTCGTAGCTTATTTGGCTATATGTTGAAAAAGGGAGAGCTGGTCCTACCAAAAGGTCATCAAATAATTGGATTGAGGCCTGACCAACCCGAGATACAAACTTGATTATTTGTCAAGCCAGTAACAACTAAAACTATATCCGTCAAGTTGCTTACAAGTTAGTGAACATCGACACGAAATCCCTTCAAAACAATAAATTTCGTGATAAAAGGTTTTCCAAAAATGGAAATGTTCTTTAAAAACCGTAGATATGTAATTTTTTCAATTAATGTAGAGGGAATAAGTTGATAAACAGTAAAATCAGTTGATTTAACTAAATAGTTTTAAGGATTAAATGAATAAAAATATTTAAAGAAAATTTGCAATATCTGGACTTCAGTCATTTGATATACCTCACTCATATCGTGGGTTTTTGGGACCTTGGTGGAAACCAAGACGTTTTTTAATTAATATCTGTCACATAGTCTTAATTTTAATTGTGTTGAGAAAGTGGCGTGTGTTATAAACCTCACCTAAAAAGAATGTGCTATAATCTATTTAAAACAAGATGGCCTAAGGGCAAGGCCCTAATTGTAGGAACATCGTTATCTATTTAATTAGCACATAAATAAAAAGAAAATAAATATAAAGCAAAAGACACAAATTCAGAAGTATCCGACCTCAAAAATAAAAAAGTATCCGACCCCACAGAAAAATAGGGCCCTCCCTCATTCCCGACCCTTCAGAGATAAATTAAACCAAGAAAACTCGCCGTTTCTGTCAAACCCTCGTGGTATCGTGGTATAGTGGTAGAGTGTCTTACTACTGCGTGAGCGACCCGGGTTCGAATTACTGCTGAGACCAAGAAGTATTTTTATTAATATAAAATCTCTAACCGAGCTCAGTTACCCCTATGGGTGGGTTGAGGTACTATCGAAATACACTCAAGCTAAAATCTAACGATAACGAAAGCGCCAACCCCGGCCACTGTAACTACTACTACAGCTACCACGGATCGAGTCAAACTAAGAGCCTATCGTATACTACGATGTGGCTAAAAACTGTCTGCCTAATGATAAAGACCCATAGAGTAGTAAGTTTGAGCAGGAGCCTGCAGTTAGGACTGTCACTAGCTGAGCTGGCTCTGTTAAACGTAAGACTTGAGAACTATCCCATGTTTAGGAATGTAGTGATTCAGTAAAACCCGCTCGGTAAAAAGTTAAGAAATCGTTATATGCTCTCGTTATAGGGGAGAGAATGCAAATTTTCCCACGCTCTATTTCATGTAAAAAAACAACGGAACGCTATTGGTGGAGACATGGCACTATTTCAGTGACTAAGCTCGCGAGTCGTATTGGCTCAATGCCCATCGGCTCGGCTCGACCTTAAAAAAGCTTGCTCGTTAATTAATCTAGCCGCCAAAGTGTCGGCTCGGCTCGGCTCGGCTTAAATTCGGCCGCACGTCACGAACCCAAGCTGGCTCGAGAACAGTCCTACTTTCAGTCCCCCTGCCCCTCATTCCTCCAAACCGGATCCGTGTTCATGGGTAAAGTTTGCAGCAGTCGGTCACGCGAGAGTTCTGTTTGAGAAAATTCGCCAAGAGGAGTCTTTCGCCTAAATGAATTCTGAGAGAGCGGTTGCTCTCTTAGATAAGACCTCATACTGCGTTTAATGTATAAGGGTGGTTTTTTGATTCGATGTAACTTTTTTCCTATTATGGTTACTGCTTTGAAAAATTTCCACTGAACTAAAATTCGGACCCTTAATATGTGGTTAAAATTTCAAAGAGATCCCTCCTTTAGTTTTTATTATAGAAAATAAAGTTGCTAAGGTTGGTTTTCATTTCAATAAAAAAATTCAGACATTTTGGCAAAAAAAGGGAAATTTTCCCATAGGAATAACATGGGAAATGTTTGCTGTGATAGCCAAATGGTCTCGACCATTTTTTGAAGACTATTTATTCGATAGGTCTGAAAATGGTTTTAAATGAAAGGTTGAACATTTTTCTGGTGCCTTTCGAAGTTTTATTGAAAACAATTAATATTAAGTATTACTTTTTGTACTTTTAAGCACATACTTAAACTTACGACCTTTTATTCTGTTGGACTTACGTGGTATAATCCTAGCTAAAATCATAGAGAAACGTACTGTTGGACGCTGTTTTACCGCTAATATAGCGAAGTTTTTGTTTACTAAATGCGTCGTCCGCTCTGTTTATGGACGAGCTTAAGGCGAATTTTTCCACTTTTCATCTAAAAGAAGGGGTTAATCAGTCCCAATTTTATTTTATTCTCGTAAGTTAAACTTCATTATAATTTAATACAAAAGAATTTAAAGTTAAGATTTAGCCGATAATTTTTAAATTCACTGATTTCACTAAGCCTCGGTCAAAAGTTCAAGACAGGCTGATTGTACTATTGTAGACTAGAGACCAATTGGCCGTGTTGCGTTCGTTTTAAGGTGTTTCACCTGGTGCCATTGGCCAACGATAGCCGCTAATTAGGTAATTTGTTTAAATTAAATCAATTTTTGTTGTTTAAAGTAGATCAATGCAAACTACGCACAAGGGTTCGTTCCCTGGTTTCTCGACTGGTGCCGTCAGGCAACGGTTACCGCTACGAAGATACGTTTTTTACTGGTAAAATAAATGATAGATTCAATCACATTATCACTAAACCCTGTCACCAAATCAACCAATATTTTTAATTCAGGTCCTTCCAATCATTTGTACTAGGTAACAATTGAATTATTAATTATTTTGCGCCCATTCTAACGTTACCTAAGAAAACAATAAACAATGGCCAGATTGCCAACGATAAACGCTACAGAGATTATGTCTGGTGCAACCGCCAACGGTAACCACTGCGTAGATCATTTTGTTTGTTTAAATAAGTGGTAAAATAATTGATAGATTAAATCACACGATCACTAAACCCTGTCAACAAACCAACCAATGTTTTTATCCCGGCTCTTGCAATCATTTTTATTAGGTAACAGTTACGTTTTTAATTACTATTTATAACCGCTATTTAGAATAAACCCTTTGGTTTAAATTAGATACATTTTTGATGTTTAAAGTAGATTAATTCAAACTACGCAGAAGGGTTCATTCCCTGGTTTCTAGACTGGTGCCAGCAGCCAACGGTTACCGCTACGAAGATACGTTTTTTGCTGGTAATATAACCACTGAACTACTAGGCCTACTATCAAAAACGGATTTATGCAAGAAGAACGTTAAACGTAGCAAATTCCCTACCCATCCTCGACTACCTTGTATGTTTTGATAAGAGTGGCTTGTAATTAAAAAAACTCGCGATCGCCTTCTATCGGCCTTATTCTCTTATATTTTGCGCTTTAAATAATATAATGCGTAAGTAAAGCATATAATTATAATCACTTATAAATCTACTACAATAATAATTTTAGTACAAAGAAAGAAAAACTAGATACTTGAAGAAAAAATTTAAAGAAACATCAGTTATATCATAAGTTAATTATGCCTTTAAGTACACAAATCGCTTCCACTTCTATTGCAATAGTGTTTGTCTGGCTCCCTTTAATGAAACCTTATACTCTCTCCGTATCATTTATCACCTCAACTTCAATACAAAATTGTACCGCCTAGCCTAGCGTTTCTTTTATCCCTTTTAGAATGTTTCAGGACTGAAACCGCCTCTATCTCACGAGAGAGAGAGAGAGGGATTTGGGGTTGCTCAAGTAAAATTCGTTCCCCCCCCCCAGTGCCTGCCTATACGAAACGTAAAAATCTAATTTATTCCACTGGATGATTTTTTTTTGTCTCGACCGCTTGGTGGCTGCACCGCGACAGAAATTTCAAAATTTTCTCTCTTCGGATCTTAGCGCTATACGAGTTCTGACGTCACAGAAGCCTGCAGAAGATGCCCAGTTTTAACCCGTATTTGTGTACTTAGAGGCATTATTAACTTATGGTTTTATATATTCTTCACTTTAAAACTTAATTCCACTGGCGCAATTTCACAAAAAAAAATATAATTATTTAACCACGAAAACAGAGATAAGAATAACATTTTCGACCACTAGAAGTCGCTATATACAAAATTTGTGGGCGAAGTCCGAGTATAAGCTGACGAAGTTTCTCAATAAAGTATGTGAGGATGGTACCAGAGGCTAAAGCTATGATACGATGTTCTTAGTACATAAATCCGTTTTTGGTAATAGTAGTAGTTGTGACTAGAGTTTTCGCTTTCGTAATCGTCTGATTTGAACTTTAAAGGGACTCCATAGTACCTCAATCCACCGATAGGTGTAACTGAGCTCGGTTAGAGATTTTATTTTAATTAAAATTCTTTTACATCGCACCGGGTCGTTGTCGCGAGGCATTACCACTGTACCATGGAGACTCGATAGGAGATCGGAGTTTTCATCCTTTAGTTTATATCTAAAGTGTCGGGGGCGGGGGTGGTACCTCTTTATCTGTGGGGATCATACTTCAACCGGAGCCTCCGAGATATCTAGGCCAGTGCGTGTCGATTTTAATGTGGGGAAATATAAAGTTTCCGAGAGGAAAATATGGCGCTTTTCTTACAGATGCGAAGGGGGTCTTCCAAAAAATTATCGTTAATATTTTAGGGGCCAATTACAAAAATTTTATGAAAGAGATAGGTTTCACCCTTAAATTAACGTAATGTTTTAGTGGATATTCACTTTTTATTGAATCTTTTGGTTAGATTCACGGATAACAACAAAATTAATTATGAGATTTTAACATTGTTATTTAATAAAACCAAACTTCTTTAAGTTGCAAATTCACAGTTTTATTATACCATAAGAGGAATTATACCCCCTACAAGATTTCAAAGAGTCACACTTGAAACATCTTTTGATCATTTACCTCAAAACGACTTCTCTATTCCGATTTCATTAGATAGATTTTTTTATTAACGATATCAATGCTCGTCCTATATTAACTATGGATAGAGTTGCATGGTGCAGTGGAGTAATGCCTTAATTACTCGCTTTATATAAAGTATGAAATGTATCCAATCTATCGACTTCACACAATCTTCGAAACTCGTCCTAAATAAACTTTGACTACAGATGTTTTGGTTAAGAGAGGTTTTTCTCAAATATTTTATTAAAATTACTTGACATTAATTATTTTTACCGGGAGTTACTTCTCATACTTCTAGTTGTATCGTTTTAAGAGACGATTTTCATATTATCATTTGAACCTAGCTATTATTGACGTATAGACTATGCCTCTTTCGCAACTGTGTCTAAAAGACCATAAAATGGTGTAGTTCGATTGAGGATGAAAGTGGCAGTACTGTCTTCCACAATTCCATTTACTACGAAATAGAGAACATTTTTGTTCATATTAGGAAACTGCGAACGCAATCCCTTGGGTTGTAAAAACCGAGGGGCTGACCAATTCCAAAAAGTGTGTACTTGTGAAAATTTTCAGAAATTTTTACAATTTCCAAATATTTCGTAAGATTCACGAGCTCGAGCCAGCTCGGGCTCGTGACGAGCGAGCCGAGCCGAGCCGCCACTTTTGCGGCTCGTTTAATTAACATAACATAAACATGAGATGGCATTTATAGTCGTTCTCAAGTTTGACGTTGGTAGTAGCAATTTTTTAAAAATGTATACATTAATCGAGCCAGCTTGGCTCGGCTAGATCATTTTCGAGCCGAGCTAGAGCCGAGCCAAGACCCAGCTCGACTCGAGTCGAGCCGACCCGCCGGTTTTTGACTGAAGCCGAGCCGAGCTTTTAAAAAGCTCGCTCAGCTCGGCCCGTGAACAGTCCTATTCAAAAGTGAGCGCAATTGTTCATTATTGAACAGTTTGCAAATGTCAGGCGTTCAATCAGGAAAAGTGTGTAATATCATCCAAGATCTTGGGTATCAATACAAAACTTTCAATAATAATCCAATAATATCTCAACAATTTACTGTGACTTGCTTATTTACCCTGAGTTAAATATATATTTGTCTGTATATACAACATTATATAATAATATCAAAGAAAAGGTTACGGATTATGGTGTATTTCACCAATCCCTTATATTTACATAGGCCTTCAAATCGGTTGATAACGTAAAACATACTCCTTTATAATTGAGGGGAACTTGATAATGAACACGTCCCTTAAAAGTGGAGTCTCTCTTCATATAATTGAATTATTATTCAACACAACGATTAATGTATATGTGTTTCAAGTCCGCCCGCCCTGAGAAGATGTACTAGCTTTAAACACATTAGATTTCTTCCTTATTAGTGCCTACATTAAATATAGTTTGGCCTACCAAAAGGAATTCAGTAATGAAATTTGAAATTGAACTTCCCTATTCAAAATTGAACGCTACAACTGTGAAGTCTCGATGCTTCATCAAACGCTTGTCCACCATGTATTGTTAAATGGTGAACTGCTCAATTTTGAACATAAGCAATTGAATATGAATGCTCGATGAAACTCTCCGATGTTGCTCAATAATTATTGCAAAAACATACAATATTAAACGTTTAATTTTCAATTTAAATTTGAACGGTTTTGTGCTTAAATTTACACGATATACTAACCTTTTACGCACCGTTCAAATTTGAATGCGTGAGCGTTTAATTTTGAACAATAGTGATCTGTTCAAATTTGAACGCAAAGAAACAATTCAAATTTGAACGCAAAGAAACAATTCAAATTTGAACGCAAAGAAACTATTCAAATTTGAACGTTAAAGCGTACCACCACAGTGTTGGGGCTATGCACGTCTAAGCATTCAAAGATGAATCTCACTTTTTTACAGTGTATTTTGCGTATTTTGTAAGAATAAACATCATTCTTCAAACTGCTCTAATCGCTCTCTGGAAAGAAAGTTAGATATAGTTCAGGAAAGCCATAGATGTTATATTTGCCTTCGTTTAGGGCATGGAACCAGACAGTGCAGGGTAAGATTTAAGGAATGTAAATGGTGTGGATTTAAACATCACTATGCACTGTGCGAAAAAATGAGGTGAACTCGAAGTCTAAAGAAAGTGGGTCCGAAAACTGTCAAAATACAGATGTTAAAGAGATTGTTCAGGTCAATTCGGCGGCGGCAAGAGTTAATACGGGTGAAAGGGTAGTCTTACTACAGACGGCTGTAGGTATTTTAAAGAACCCAACCCAACCCCAAAGGGGAGAGAAAGTTAGATGCTTTTTAGACGGGGGGAGCGAGGCAACGTTTATAAGACAGGATTTGTCCAGAAATTTAAAGCTTCCCATAGTAGGAGAACAAAATTTACAAATATTTAGCTGCGGAAATGAAAAGCCAAAAGAAACCAAAGCCAAGTTAGTCAAGCTTAGACTTGAAAATAAAGATAATCATAGCGAGTACTCGGATTTAAGGGCTATTGAGTTACCATTTATTTGTTATGAAGCAGTTAGCAGCGCCGGGTCTATAAAAGAAATAGAAACGCTTATGGAGGCAAAATGTTTAACATTAGCGGAAGATACCAAAAATGGCGAAATATCAAATTCACAGTGTGACATTTTGATCGGGGCTGATTATTATTGGGAAGTAGCAAAAGAAAGGTTTGAGAGATTATCGCCGAAGTTAATGGCCCAAGAAACCAAATTGGGTTGGACAGTGCAAGGACCAACAAATTTAGGAAGTTTAGGAAGAGACAATGGCAAAATGGGAAAATCCGTTAAAACTATGTTGGTTCGGTTAGGGCAAAAACAGGTTGATGAAACTTTTCAAAACTTTTGGAATTTAGTAAGCTTGGGGATAAATGAAAATGAATGCCTTAACCACACAGATGATGTTTCCCTTAGCAACTTCTTTGATAATGTCAAAAAAGAAGACGGCAGGTATAGTGTAAAATTCCCATGGAAAGTAACGAAAGAAACACTACCAGTTAATAACGCGCTAGCAGTAAAACGCATGCAGGGCCTAATTAGGAAATTTGAATCAAACCCTAAATTCTACCATGACTACAAAGAGGTCATAATGGAACAATTAAAAAACGGGATTATTTCGGTGGTACCAGAAGATGAGCGCGATCCACTTAGAATTAGTTCCTTCGCTCACCACGGATGAACTTATTATGGCCCTGAGGAGAATAATCTCGCGAAGGGGAATACCATCGGTAATATATACGGATAATGCTCAAACATTTAAAAGAGCAAATACTGATTTAGGTAATATCTGGGCTAATCTCAAAGAGAAGGAATTAAAGGAATATTTTGGTAATCAAGGGATTCAATGGAAATTTATTGTCGAGAGGGCTGCATGGCACGGCGTGTGGTGGGAACGACTCGTTCGCACCACCAAAATGCTCTTCGAAAAGTCTTGGGTCAAGCGACCTTTAATTATACAGAGCTGGAAACAGCCCTGCTTGAAGTCGAGGCTTTGATAAACAGTAGGCCTATAACGTATGTCTACAATGATTTTAGCGAACCCATCCCACTTTCGCCGGCTGAATTTTTAATAGGTCATAGGATAAATTCGCTGCCACCAATTAAAATAAAACCTGAAAATATACCAAAATCACGGGTTGAAATTACAAATCGTTTAAAATACCGCGAAAATGTTTTAAATTAAACGTGGAAAAGGTGGCAACGCGATTATTTAGTGGAGTTAAGATCCGCGCATCATTCTAAGCTGGCAAAATATGATGTAGAATTTAAAATCGGAGATGTTGTGTTGATTCAAGAGGACAAATTACCGCGACATATGTGGAAAATCGGACTAATTGAAAAAGTTATCAGTGGTCGCGACGGAAAAAACCGAATGTGTGTTGTGAAAATCAAAACCGGAAATTCTATTCGGAGATCAATTAAACATTTCTGTAATTTAGAAATTAATCAGCGCATTGTTTTAAAAACCGGGCAATGCTTTCAATATATATCTAAAAGCATTACCGGGGGAGTGTTAAAAATATAGACCAGAAGGCGCTTTCATTTTATTTAAGTATACCTTTACTAGTTTTAAGAATACCTTTACAAGTACCCCTCTTTTAAAATCCCTACCCAAAAATATGTCAAACTGTGACAAATGGACACTTAAAGAAAACTTCTAAGAAAAGGGGTAATCAAGACTTTATTCAACAGCTCTCCCAGAGTATTTACAGTCACATTGAGTATATGCATTTACAGACATTTTTTAATTTAATAAATTTTCTTTATCTTTATTACTCTTAAAGAATCAAATATAAAAATAAACAAAATAGAGAATATCGTTATGATCGGGAACGTATCTATTATAATTCCTGTCATGGCATGAAAACACTTTTTTCACGCAGGTACATAAGTAGCATATGAATACTTTTGAGCAAGTTTTACTTCTTTGATGAAATCTCACTTTAATCTTGGCTTTCTATTTTGATTTCTTCTTCGGACCTGAGGGAATTATATGATTGTAGCTATCATAAGTTCATAAGATATGTTTGGCCATAAGTTTGTCGCAGGTTAGAAACTGGAGCTTGTCATGAAGTGACGTAGGTCATAGATTCTCGTAAAGCGACGCCTGGTGAATTACTATTGAGAATTGACTGCACTCGGTTTTGCAGTCCATCTTCCTATTTAGTCTGTACTAAGCCTTGGACAGCGTCTAACCAGGGTCGCTTTACGAGAATCTATGACCTACGTCACTTCACGACCAGCTCTCAGTAACCAGTGACAAACATAATTTGCATAAGCGCTCATGAGAAAAACCATTGAGAATTGGACAAACTCGAGGAAAAGTGCCACTCGAGAATTGAACTACGGATCGAGTTTCATACTTACAACAAAACCTCTGGTATTCCCTCTTGACAAGGTCCGCCTTCCGTTTGAAGTTGCTGGTTAGCATTTTGATGCTATCAAGAATTTTCTGAAGTAATGCGGCATCTTTCCTTTACACCAGCAATTAAACAATTAAACAATTAACACCCATTCAAAGGTATATTATGAATTATTTCAAGGACAACTGAAATCAGTACCTGTACTTGAACAGAAACTGTAACCAAGTCAGTGGAATGGTTAATAGCATTTCTGGGAGCAACACCTGTGGCACCCGAGCAATTCTCATTAGTAAATCTTGCAAACTTTGAACAGAGTTCATCAACATCATTTTTGCGGTCGTTCTGGTGTCTGTCTGGTCTGACGGGAACTTGAAACATAATGGATTCGCCTGATTAATAAATTAGAACCATCCCTTTGGACATAATTAGCTCTAAGTACTAATCACTCGTTCTACTTGTAGACGCGAAGCAGGCGTCTCTCATGCAAATTGTTGAGGACGTCAACTCATTTTCAATAGGCCTCCCAGTCTTATATTCTACCTCACTGTTCTTAATGGTTTTTTTTTTCAATTCGCATTTGATTCTGTCTCTTCCAGGACTAGCGCAGACGAGAACCTCAACGAATTTACGTCCCAATTGGATCCTTCTGTTGGTAATTATAAACGAAAGGTGAAATACCCGAATATAACCTGCTTATGGACTGCGGCTTAATCACTCGTGCTCCAACGTGAAGACAAACATCAATGGCACGACGGTTCGTCCCACCTTTGCAACTACTGTAGCACACAAAGACGTAGTTCAAGGTTTGGAAACCAATAAGAGGATCTGGCACGGTACAAGAACCGATAGTCGTCCACTGGTTGCGTGTTCTTGATAGATGGAATTTCCCTCTTGGCATCGGATGACGTGTTTAATGTAACTAAAACCTTCGGCAAGCCAATGACGCGAATTTTGAGAAATAGGAATTGAGAAAATGTCCTCTCAACAAACATAATAATAAATACCTATGTTTGTTTTATGGTTATCAGATTGATGAGTCAGACATCTGACTACCACACTATTAACGTGTGCTGGGTCTCTGAAGTAAGCAGTGGCTCGAATGTAACTTCCTTCGGGAGGTAAAGGGTAGAGAGCTGCAAAATGAAAATATTAAACTCCAACTCCAAGGCAATACGCAACAATGACTCCAATTCCTCCCAATGCCATAATCAAAAGTTTTAACTCCGCAGAACTCCGCCAAGCGAAATGTAAAACTCCTCCCAACTCCTTCCATGAATATTAAAATTTCTTAAACTCCTCCCAACTCCTTCCATGAAAAATAAAATTTCTTAAACTCTTCCCAATTCCTTCCATGAAAATTAAAATTTCTTAAACTCCTAGCTTCGTCCATTAAAATCTTTCTAGTTTCTAGTCTTTGGAAGATTTCTTCACTCTTTAGAACTGGAAAAATAGAAATTTGTAGCTCATTAGTTTTCTTTCAAATTTGGCCTGAGTACTTATAAATTATGATTTTCAAATAAGGAATAATATTTACTCATCAAATTCTTCTAGACATTAAAACTTAAAGTTTGGGGGAAAAAGGCGCTACGCGTTGTCGTTGAGTCACATTCTACGCTTAGTTTCTTAAATTAGCTATTTAATTAAAATCGGACTGATTTGCTTCGCAAATGCTATTTTGAAGGACAAGACCACGAACTTCACGAATCAAGAAATACTAACACTAGAGTCCATTCTGTTATTAGTTGTGCCTGCCAATATGCCTACTGCCTTACTTTAATATGCCTCAAAGCTAGAAAGGAGTCTCTTGTCAATGGGTTTAAGAGAAAAGGAAAGCGCCCGCGGCCCCTTTTGTGTGAGAGACTCACTGAGGGGACGTGTCACGGTGGGTTACGGGTAAAAAAAGAATTTCGTACGAAGCTTCTGAAGACAAACAACGCTAAAGTCCGCTTTTAAATTGTAGCCCGACCACTTACCAGACTTAAGTATTCCAACTCCGTAGATATCCATGTTTTAAGATAATTTTCCAATGCCTCCCAAATCCGCAATTATAATTATCATTATTCCCATTGCCTCCCAACTCCGCACACGAAAACTTCCAATGCCACCCAACTCCAATTTTACCTCAGAAAAACATTTCCAACTCCTGGAGTTCCCATCGCTTAAACGCGGAACAAGACCAATCATATATATATGCATAAAGTGCCATAACATCTAACAAGCATTATTACGACAAAGATTCGATACTCCATTTTGAATTATCGCCATTTAAATCGAAGTTGCCAGATTTTGAATAAAGGCTGATTACTCGTGACCTATTCATCCGAATTGAATTTGGTGAAAACTTTTCAAATATGAATCAACCCCAAGGAATCCGAAAATCGCATTTATATCTTCGAGAATCCAATATTTTCAAAGTTGATAATATTGACATTTCCGGTTTCCGGTATAAGTATGCAAAGTACAACTGTGAAACGGGTACAATATGAAAGAGAAATGCAAAACTTTTATAACGCACTTTATTCCAGAGCGCTAGCTTGAATAGTTTTTGAAATATAGTAAAATATGTGCGAAAACTGCAACGCGCAAAGACTTTATTAACAGTCTGTACAAGTTGTGCTTTTAGTTGGCTGGTTATTTTCGCTGAATCCAATGTTAAATGAGTGCCTACCAGTTTCAGTACTTTGCCTGGGCACTAAATTAAGAATAGTTATAAACCTCAAAATAACTATTTAAAAAAAATGCAATCAGAACTCACTGACGAGGTTGGAATCCTTGACAATATATAGGTAGCAGTGATTGGTTTGCTAGTAGTGAGGTAGACTCCTCTTGAGTATCGAAATTTCCAAAACCTTTGCCTTTATGTGCCAATGAGGTAGTTGAGCATGCCTCATTTTGATTCCACAAATCTTAGGAAGAAGATATCACATCTTCCTGACTGGACATTTTTCTTGAATCTGCAATGAAATAATTAAATTGGAAAATTATTTAAGTCAAAAGATAAGTAGGTAGAATATACCTGTTCTGAAACAGATGGTATCGTTGCTATCGATGGTATCGACGCCAATTTTTTTGGGCGGCATTTTTTTTCTGGGTGCCATTTTTTTTCTGAGCGCCATTTTTTCTGGGTGCCATTTTGTTTTTTGTCTGACGTCATCGTTTCATCTCGGCGCTTCATCTCGGCGCCATTTTGTTTTTATTTGGGCTGGAATTTTGAAAACGTTAAATTTTATCTGACTTCAATCAAGACCAAAGTTCGTTGTGATATTCAAAATCCCGGGCTTCAATCATTTGCTGATAAGGCAAGCAATCAAAGATTAGGTAGATATACTACAGTTGTAATATATTAGAAGGTGATTTTCTTATATACAACGTTATTTTGGGAATGGTGACAGACGGCATACGCTCGAATTCAAACCTTAATCCTAATTAATGTATACCATTTATAATAATTGTATTGACTTAACAGGTGCAACGAACGCTAACTTAAATAGTTGTCGAAGAAAATAATTAATATTAATTATATTTATTTAAATATTTAAGAAAATCTGGAAACTCAAAACACTTTCTTCAAAACTTTGACACCAAATTTGAAATTGTTAAGCCTTTGCGTGGGTAATTTAAATCCCGGGGTACAAAACAAAACCAAACCTAACCTATTCTAAGCCTATCGCACTGCGAATACTCTATTTAAATCTCTACACTTGATCCCTAAGTTGATATTTTCAAATCTCGCGCCAAAGCGGAAATGCGATCGGAATTCCTGCTGTCTGTCCAAAATGTTTGTTTAAGAGACTCTAGTCGGACTCGGGATCAAGCCAATTAACTAATAATATAAATTTTAAATAAACCACATATTTTAAATTAAGCATAATTTAAGTGAGCGTTGCTTGTCTCCGAAACGAAACATACGAATAATAAGAAAACTTGGTAAGAACTGTTTGTAAATATAAGTTATGAGTTGAATATTAAGCCTCGGATCTCTATTTACAGTATACGCTAGCCGATATGCACCATTTCACCTATAAAATAAATTCAACTTACTATTTAAGACGAGTTGTATCTTTAAAACCATTCCGGAGGAGAATTAAAATGCTAAGACTGGTTTACACGTGGTGTTGTTTGAAATATCTAGATTCATGAATAGACACGTTGCCGGCGATAAACAAGAACCGATAAGAAATCTGGAATCTTTTATCGATAAGATATGTTTCCACGTGGTAGGAATATTTTCAGATAGTAAACTAGAACCGAAACTAGAACCATTTATCGATAAGATATCTTTCCACGTGGCGGGGGTAAACTAGAACCGAAACTAGAACTGTTTATCAAAATATTTCCACATGGCGGGGGTAAACCAGAACCGATAACCGATATCACTCACGCTATTTCAAACTTATCGATGTCTTCATCGAAACTAGAAATCTTATCGGGCTTATCGATGTCTTCATTGAGACTAGAAATCTTATCGGGCATATCAAAAGTCTCCGGTTTATCATGTATAAAAACTCGTGCACGTGGTGATAAGATCATTTTACGGTTAACCAAGCTCTCTCCAGCAAGTAAAGTACCACAGCAGCGGAATTCAGCAACTATAGTCCCGCAGGAAACTCTACGTTATAATGTAAGTACACTCTCTGGAGTTTTAAATTTCTTAGTTTGTAATTATATACATATAGTGCATGACCATAGTAATTTAAATTACTGAAATTAATATATATTAAATTACGTTTTACTTCTATAATTATAGGAACACCTCCAATATTTTCGAAATCTCATCGACCAAGACTGTCTCGGTTACCCCTGACAGTAAGGTTAGACTAGTTCTAACAGACGGTACAAGGGGATCACATTGACGGAGGTGGAATATTATCAACTCCATGGAATGCGGGAACGGGTTACCCACTACTTTCTGAATGACGATGCTACACCGTCATCTATGATCTTTGAGGAGTCAAACCTGAAGCGTATCGAGCTGAAGATGTACCAAGATTGGAAAGTTCTCAACATTCGCGAAATGAAGGCTGGCAGTGGGTTAAACTATGGAACTCAATACCCTACGAGGAACGGGTTCACAATTGGAGCCACACTTTGGAAAAAACTTTTAGAGAAGCACGATCAAGTGGTAACATTTTTAAACGCGGCTAAACGAGTGTCCACTGAGGTTAAAAGCATAGTTAATCAGCAACTGACTAAATATATTACAGAGGCTTGCAATGGTTGTATTATATCCCACGGATCTCAGCTACAGCATGAGTGTGTGATTATGGACTGGGCTGAACGCGTGAATATTCACTATGAAAATGCTGTTAATAATTTGGATATTAATTTAATTACTCAATTGTTTCATAATTCAACATTTCTTAGTTTGGATGTGTGTAAAAGAATTGCTACAATAGTAGTATGTAATTCAAAACTTGATTTGTAAATAAAACTGGAAAACTATTTAATTCTTGTCGTTTAGTCACTTAAGTATGTTTAAATCAGGCTAACTTAATTATTTTTGGGTTTTTCTCCATATTAATGAAAATTAAATAGGTTAGTTAAAATTAGGCTTATTTAATTATTTGTAAGTTTTAAACACCCCTCCCCCATAATAGTGAAACTATTTCAAAGTATTTACCCACAGATAGTATGGGGTCATTAAGGTCCTGAACCCTAGATATAGTAGTCATCAATGCTTGGGAAATAAAAATGGGGATTGTTTTATATAAGCAATAAAGCAAACAAACGCGAAGTCAAGAGTAATCTCTCGTTTCGTATGTGAACTAAACATGTTGACATCAATGCTTGGGCAATATAAATGAGGATAGTTCTATTTAAACAATAAAAAGAAAATCAAACATGAGGTGAACTAAAGATACTAAACATGTTGACATCAATGCTTGGGAAATATAAATGAGGATAGTTCTATTTAAACAATAAAAAGGAAAGCAAACATGCGAGCATGAGTAATCAGCACTCTCGTTTTGCTTGTGACCCCTGATACTACCCATGTCAACATCTGTGCTTGGGAAATATAAATGGGGATAGTTCTATTTAAACAATAAAAAGGAAATCAAACATGATAGCAGGGGTAATCAGCACTCTGGTTTTGCTTGTGACCCCTGATACTACTCATGTCAACATCAATGCTTGGGAAATATAAATGGGGATTGTTTTATTTAAACAATAAACGAAACCAGGGAGCAATACTCGGGTTTGGTGAACTTTAGTAGGGTCGAGGCAGAGATTAGAATAGTATAAATAGCCGGGAATTTTATACACCAATACCATTCCTCAGCTAATGCCTGACAGAATACCACCAGACTCTGAGAGAATCCTCCAAATAGTAAGTTCTTAGTTTATTTTCTCTAAAGTTAAACTAGTCATAATGGTTATGTTAGATATTTGCGGCGCTAAATATGCTAAGAATTGTAGTCTTCTTAGACAAACGCGAAAAACATGAGAAACTTAGTTTTCCATGTTCGGTTTGCTCGCAAACGTTTACAAGACGTGATATTTTAAAAAATCACGTATATAGAAAACATAGTTTAGTAGTGTCTGAAGCAGGGAGTAGTCGCCCCTCACAATCGAAGCGTGGAGCTGACGATGATAGAGATGTCCTAGTTAAAAGGTCTAAGCTCTCTACATCGGAACCCTCCACGTCCGCCGCGGAACAACCAGTAGCTGTCCAAAATGATTCCCTGCCCGCCTTGAGTACCCAAGAAAATACCGACATTCATAAATTCATGGATGGAATTACCGAACAATACCCACAATTCACCCTGGACCTCCTCAGCACCCAAGAAAGTGCCGACATTCATAAATTCATGAATGCATCCGAACAAGACCCGGAACCCTCCTTGGACCCCCTGAGCTCACAGGAAAAGGCTGATCTCCACGCTTTCATGGATAATTTCGAGGAAGCGGAAGAAGCTCAACGGCAAGATCCAATCATCGCTACCCCGCCAAACAACCCCGTCCCCGACGTGATAGAGGAATTGGAAGTCTTAGGACACGCAATTTTCTGCGCGAGGATAACACCATCAGCGGTGGAAACGGACGTTGAAGGATTAGTTCATCGACACCGCGTAAATATTGAGAACTATTTGCAAAATAAGTTAGCACGAGATCACGGGATCAAGTGGTACCTAACAATTCGCGCGCGCTACACTCGGGAATTAGCGAACGAGGCTCAAGAGGTTGAGTTCCTAGCGTATCATAGGAGTCGGACTCAACAAACCCTTTCCGAGGACATTTTGCCCAGACAATTTGACGCGTGCGTGATATTTTTAAAAATCAAATCGACGAATTTCAAAGCACTGGCAGTGGCTGGGTACTTGATAGGATTTTATTCCTCCAAGTGAACATCATTTCGTATTTACCACTATTCGGAGGAACTTTTATAGAACTACCCAAGAAACTCGCCGTTAAAAAGGCTGTGTTAAATGTGAAAAATGATGATAACCGATGTTTTATGTGGTCAATCCTAGCCCATTTACACTCTGGTAACGAAAACCCCTCCCGTGTACAGAAATACACCGAGTTTGAGGACGAACTCAATTTAACGTGGGTCACATTTCCCTTTGAACTTAGCGTTGATAAAAGGGAAAAGTTTGAGCGAAAAAACAACTTGTCCATAAACGTATTCTGCTACGAAAACGAGGTCTTCCCACGGTACATAAGTAAAAATCGGGTAGAGAAAAATCGCCAAATAGACCTGCTTTTATTAACGAAAGGGCAAACCAGACATTATTGCCTCATTTAAGTAGACTTTTAGGTAGCATTACGGGATACGAACACGCGACTCATTATTGTCGGTACTGCCTTCATCGTTTTGCCGGTCTCGATTCCGAAACGCGGAGGGACCAACATATTATCGACTGCGGTGTTCATGGGCCGCAAAAAATCCTTTTGCCGACGAAGGATCCCGTGTTGGAGTTCAAAAATTACGGATGGCGTGAAAAGGTGAGATATTAATTGTTTTTTACTATCATATTTTGTGGGTTGGTTTATAGGTTGTGTAAATCAAACTAATCAAGTTATTAAAAATCCCCTAATTTATATATATTTAAACAATTTTTCAGTTGAAGTACGTCATTTTTGCTGATTTCGAGGCAATACTACCAAAAATTGCAACATGCATGCCCGATTCCACCCTATCTACGACAACGCGTTTAACAAGCCACATCGCCTGTGGGTTTAGCTACGTGGTCGTGGGCCCTCATGGGAAACCTTCTAAGCCCGTCACGAACCGTGGAGAAGATGCCGCCGATAAATTCCTTCAAAGTCTCCTAGTTGAACAGGAAGCTCTCTCCGAAAAACTGAAAGAAAATGCCCCTATGGATTTATCGCCCAGGCACGTCGCTGACTTCATTTCGGCAAGAGTGTGCTACATTTGCGGTGGGGAATTTACGGCCAACAATGTTTAAGTACGCGACCACGATCATTCGAGCGGAGCCTATCGGGAAGCTGCCCACAACGCCTGCAATTTGAAACTGAAGACGCCCAAAATTCATCCCCGTGTTTCTACACAACTTATCGCGATATGACGCCCATTTAATTATGGAAAAATTCGGACTCGTGAAGGACGAAAACATTAAGTGTATACCCTCAAATTCGGAAACTTACATTTCGTTCAGTTTACGGAATCTACGGTTTTTGGACATTGTGGGTTTTATGCCAGCATCCCTTGAGAAACTAGCGAAAAACTTATCCAACGGTGGGATAGATAAGTTTCGATGTATGAAAGAACTTTATACACCTGAAGAGGTTCAACTTTTGCTAAGGAAGCAAGTTTATCCATATAAATATATGGATAACGTCAGAAACATATTACCTTACACGAAGTTCACTTCAATAATGGTTAGTACCGTGGACATCATCTATGAATAGAAAACCCGAAAAAAAACTTTGCAATAGTGAAGAGGCGTGAATTTTTCCCCCTCCCGACGCGCGCTAGTCGCGAGGAGAAAATTTTTTTCTCTCGAGAGAAAACTGTGATAAATGGCCACTGCCAAGATAATCTGACGTTTCCTAGAAACGGCGGGATTCAACTGTATTTCGCGCAAGTGAGAAGCCGCTGCATAAGATACAACCATGATACGATTGTAAGAAAAGCACATTTTTCTCACTACACGACGCTAGTGTTTTTATTTTCACCTCTCTGCCTCGCTGTTCGGGAGGAACGGTACCGTTTCTAGCCTGTAAAAATACTTCATAGATGATGGCCGGCGCGAGGTAGGGAGAAGTGAACTTCATGTAAAGTAATATATTTCTGATAACGTCCAGAAATTTGACGAAAGGAGCCTCCCAACCCAAGAAGAATTCTACAACAGCTTGACGGACGAGCATATTTCCGCGGAAGATTACGAACACGCTCAAATTGTGTGGGATAAATTTAAAATCGAGAATCTCGGTAAGTTTAATGTCTCATCTTTATTAATTCCGGTTAGGTTTTTAAAATGCCATTTGGTCTTAGATTTAGGTTAGGTTGGGTTTGGTTTTAAAAATATGTATTTTTCTTCCACTAGGCGGTTATCACGATTTGTATTTGACCTCAGACGTTGTACTCCTTGCTGACATTTTCCAAAACTTCAGGGAAATGTGCCTGGATTACTATAAATTGGATTGTGCGCATGCCTTTACCGGTCCCGGCTTTGCGTGGGAGAGCGCTTTAGCTATGACTATAAGGTGAAACTGGACCTCTTAGTTGACCCCAACATGCATCTCTTTATAGAGAAGGGGATACGAGGGGGCGTGTCGATGATTAGCCACAGATTAGCGCAGGCTAATAATAAGGATCTGCCGGAATCGTTCGACAACGAAAAACCCAGCAGTTACATTACGCAACTAGCGTCTTATTTATAATCTAACATATATTTATTTTCCATCTCTCTCTCTCTCTCACCAGATTGCAACAATCTTTATGGTACGGTGATGTGTGATTACTTGCCAATGGGGACTTCAAGTGGATTCGGCCTTGCCTCGACTTCACGAAACGTCATCCTCGTCGTAATTAAGTTGCCGTAGGAGATCCATAATACCCTGCGGGTAATTCCACCATCCTAGAATAGGACAGATCCTTCCCAATACCGGTGAGCGTGGACGTGCACGTAACGTTCATGTTATTCCAAGTGTGTGGATATGAAATTTCCGCTAGGCCGACCTCATACGGTGCTTGTAATTTTACTGGTTCGGGCAGATAAGTCCTAAATTTACTTCTCGTATTATCGGGGAAATATCCCATCGACGAATCGGAAGGTAGAGTAACGTAAAACTCATGCTATATCTATTTCCTGAACCCAACTATCGAAGGACGGTGGATAACCTTTCCAACGAACTAATCTCTCTAGTGTCCCGTCTGGTCTGCGACGTTTCCGCAAGATCTTTTCTATTTTAAACACGCTGGTACTTAGGTCTTTCCCAATTTTCTGTAGTTGTTCCATGTAAAAAAATCCATTAATGGGGTCGGAATTCAAGTCATGGATCTTATATACCGGCGGACTTCGAGGTAATCTCTCCGCTATTTTAAAGAGTTCTTCCGTCCATGTGGGTAAATATCCTTTCTCAAAGATATTCTTATGCTTGCTTATCCGAACCACATCGCCAACATCAAAGGGATACTTTAAAGGGGGTGAAAAGTTTACTCCCCCATAGAGGTTTTCCCAGAGGCGTTTCGAGGTTTCCGTGGTGACTTCAATGGGTTTGCATTTTATGGACCGATGATAATTGTTGTCATAGGCCCACACCAAATCTTTTAGCACGTCAATGTACTTTAAGGTGTTATTTTCCGTAAAGTAACGATACATACGACACTTTAGAGTCCTATTGAACCTCTCGACTACCGTAGCTTTTTGCTCGGAATCAGGGGCGAAGAACTCTATCCCTCTTCTTTTTAATTCTCGCTGAATGTCCTTGCAAATAAACTCATTTCCATGATCACTTTGCACCCTCTTAGGTGACCGACCAGACTCTAAAACAGCCTTAAATGCAAAAAGAATGGTTGGCCCTTTCTTGTCCTTGGTCGCTACCACAAAAGCGTACTTACTGAAAACGTCTATGCAACAGAGAAGGTACCGGAAACCCTTATTATGACGAGCTACGCTTTTCAAATCCGCCAAATCAATCTGCCACTGTTCGTCGACTCCATACACAATTGTTCTATTTCTTGGGAAATTTTTCCTAGCACTCTTGTGCAGAGTATACGTATCTTGAGTTTTCAGGAAATTTTCAACCTCTTTCAACGAAACATTTAAACCCTGCTCTTTAGCCGCTCTATATAAACCCTGCACGCTACCGTAGGAACCCGGGTCGGACACATTAGAATAAATCTCTTTTAAGCTATCCATTAAAGGTGCAATTCAGGGAATTTCGATAATGCCAGAAGAGAAAATCACTAACTTCTATAATTATTATTATAAAAATTATTAATATAACGCTTAAGACTAGGGTATTTAAAAAATGACTCGGGTAAACTAGTTAACAGGCTTAATACTTTAATCAATTGAAACAAAAATCATAAATGAAACATATTTTATTCAGTATGGCAAAATACTACAAACAAATCCAATCTCTGAAACCCTCACCATCCATTGACTCGGAAGCTAACTTAAATTCATCAAATTCCTTCTTTTCACGCTTTTCGGGAGGACCCAAATCACTTTTTCTAAGTTTAATTAAAGTTCTGGGAACATTCGAGTTATATTAAAGTTCGTAAAACTGGTCAGAACCACAGACGGGGGTCTTTTTCCTCGATTTCACAGCGGTATACGCTAATAAGTCTACTATATTAGAACCGATTATTCTACGCTTCTCATAAATTAATTCACCGGCGTCCGTCCATTTTATATCGGATGCGAGTTCCATCCACTTGTACAGGTTTAAACAATCAGTCGCCGTATAGGCTGGAACCGATGATGCAATTTCGGCGGACCAGTTTCGAGTTTTACCGGGTTTAACCTTCTTGGTCTTCCTTTTCTTTTCTTTTTTTATGTATTTGTCTTGATAAAACGTGATTATATCTACTGAGCTTTTCGGTATTGTTTAGTTTTGGATCGTCGATAATGGTCTTTAGTTTATCGTCCTTATCCAACTCTAGCGTGGTATCGATTTTGAAATCGTTTTGAGCCTTATTTAGTCCTTGGTACGCGTCTTGCGAAAATAATAGCATTTTTTCGCCATTTTCTACTTTATGGCTCGGCTTATGGCAGCACCAGCGACCGAGCTTATGATGGATAGAAGGGGGGCCAGAAGTAGGGGGAGAAAAGCACCGTTTTGTATCAGTATCTTCTTTCTTTTCGAATGTGGAATATTATCGGCCACTCTCCGTACAGATCTACGATGCTTCTTCAAGCTCTTCTTCTCACTCACTGAGAGTGGTACGTTATTCCGAAGAACATTTATACAACATTCTGCTATGGCCTTTATCGCTTCCTTGTTGGCAAGCTTAATGGCGGCGTTCCTCTGGCACGCATTGTAACTATTAAGGTATTGCAAAAAGTCTAAATGCTTTCGCACTCTCTGTGACGGAGCCATGCCGCCAAACGGAACACCTTGACCAGGGTACAATTATTGTTGTTCCGGTGGAAGGTGCAAGCTCTGGGATGAGAGCACACTACGGTCGTCAGTCGGGGGCAGCCTTGATCTTCCGCGTTAAGAACTTCAGTTTTTAAGAGGTCCGGTAACACCGATGCTTTTTCAGCTCCCTTAGTCACGAACACGCTGGCCTTTTCACGGATTTCCTCGAAAATTTTGGGTAATTCGCTAAAGTCGTGGTCACCCTCCTCAAAACGTAAGTCACAAATGTTCCGAGTTAGCCAGGAACATTGCCTTTTATCACTACGCGATAGATCAGCAAAGGGGCAAGGTGATTTGAAAATCAACATCTCGTAATCCTTCGTCTCCTCAAAGTATGCGGCCATTTCCATAATTATCCATGCACCTTTAACTCGGAAGAAGTTAACCTCGATGAAGGCAGTCATTTTGGAACGTAAACTGCAGCTTGTTCTCCGGGTAATATTCCACTACGTAGTCCATGATCGTCCGAGGTACTAGGTTTGAGGTCTACGAAAAGATAACCGAAACTTTCGGAGGTGGCCTGTTTAAACGCGTTTACCACGTATTTGCTATTGGTTGGGTATATCTGTTTCGCAAGATGGATAATGGCCGACTGGTCACGTGGTGTTTTTTGAATATAACCAAGTAATGAGCGTTTAGGTTTAAAGTACGTATCTCCTTTCCGGGATAATATAGGTTCTGCATTAGAATTAAAACTGAGGTATTTCTATGATGGGAACCTCGTATAAATAGGTTCGTCACATCCTTATTATTGGCAATCTCACATTAAAGGTCGTCTAATATAACAAAATTTTTCACACAGGCATCTAAAATGCTAACATCTAATAAACCCTCATGAAATTCTACCATCGGTGACTGTGAGGATATAGTATTAAAAAGATTCGCCTGATATTCAGTGTAACACCAAATTATCCTTTCGGGTGACGGTAAAATACATATTTCACGATGTTTAATTAATTTAGCTACAAAAACACTCTTCCCACAACCAGTGACCCCGGCTACGAGCCCAGTAAATGGGTGTTGTAAAGTTAAATCCATCTCTTTAAGTGATTTAAATAACTATGATCATGCTCTATATATAATTAATTCCGAATAAGGGATATAGAGAAAACTCCAGAGAGTGTACTTACATTATAACGTAGAGTTTCCTGCGGGACTATAGTTGCTGAATTCCGCTGCTGTGGTACTTAAGTTGCTGGAGAGAGCTTGGTTAGCCGTAAAATGATCTTATCACCACGTGCACGAGTTTTTATACATGATAAACCGGAGACCTTTGATATGCCCGATAAGATTTCTAGTCTCAATGAAGACATCGATAAGCCCGATAAGATTTCTAGTTTCGATGAAGACATCGATAAGTTTGGAAATAGCGTGAGTGATATCGGTTTTCGGTTCTGGTTTACCCCGCCATGTGGAAATATATTGATAAACAGTTCTAGTTTCGGTTCTAGTTTACCGCCGCCACGTGGAAAGATATCTTATCGATAAATGGTTCTAGTTTACTATCTGGAAATTTTCCTACCACGTGGAAACATATCTTATCGATAAAAGATTCCAGATTTCTAATCGGTTCTTGTTTATCGCCGGCAACGTGTCTATTCACGTATCTAGATATTTCAAACCACCACCACGTGTAAAGCAGTCATAGCATTTTAATTCTATGACTTTCTCCTCCGGAATGGTTTTAAAGATACACCCCGTCTTAAATAGTAAGTTGAATTTATTTTATAGATGAAATGCTGCATATCAGCTACCATATACTATAAACAGAGAGATCCGAGGCTTAATATTCAGCTTATAACTTATATTTACAAACAGTTCTTACCAAGTTTTCTTATTATTCGTATGTTTTGTTTCGGAGACAAGCAACACCCACTTAAATAAATGCTTAGAATATGTAGATTATTTAAACAAAATATATATATAAATATATTCGTTAATTTGCTTCATCTCGAGGTCGACTATAGTCCTAAACAAACATTTTGGACAGACAGCAGGAATTCCGATCCCATTTCCGCTTTGGCGCTAGATTTGAAAATATCAACTTCGGGGTTAAGTGTAGAGATTTAAATAGAATATTCGCAGTGCCTAACCTAACCTAACCTTAGAATAGGTTAGGTTTGGTATGGTTTTATACCCGAGATTTAAATTACCCACGCAAAAGCTTAACAATTTCAAATTTCGTGTCAAAGTTTTGAAGTGTTTTTGAATTTCCAGTTTTTCTTAAATATTTAAATAAATATAATTAATTTTAATTATTTTCTTCGACAATTATTTAACTTAGCGTGCGTTGCACCCTGTTAAGACAAAATAATTATTATAAATGGTATACATTAATTAGGATTAAGGTTTGAATCAGAATGTATGCCGTCTGTCACCATTCCCAAAATATCTTAGTATACAAGACGTTCAGTTCCTAATATATTATAACTGTAGTATGACATCCCAATCTTTGATTGCTTGCCTTATCAGCAAACTCAGGATTTTGAAAGTCACAATGAACTTTGGTCTTGATTGAAGTCCGACAAGGCTTAACATTTTCAAATTTCCCGCCAGAAATTGCCGATAAAAAAACTGGCGCCGAGAAGAAGATATGACGTCGGAGAAAAAAAAATTACGTCGAGAAGAAAAACAAAATGGCGCCCAGAAAAAAATACCATTGAGAAGAAATGGCGTCAATACCATCGTGATACCATTGAATACCATCGATACCGTCGATACCGTTGAATACCAAGTGAATTTGAACGTACACTTTCTACCTACTCTCGACTCAAAACAGGACGTAGAATATCCAGCACCTAAAAATGGTCGGGCACCAAATCTGATCAATCGGCCCGATAGAGTTATCGGACTGTCGGTCCACAATACTTCATAACCAGTCCATTGAGTAGTTGATGAGCACTCGGATAAGTATCAGTATCAAGCGGGCTTAAAGAAAACTCAAAACAAACTTGTCTACTAACAGGTGGAATATTGGAATATCGTCACTAAACCGAATCAAAACTAACTAATCGGGCAACCGTCAGAAAAAGAGACGCGGGTCACAAAACCGACTAAATATACTTTCTGCATTGTATTCATGGGCGCGTCACATCACCGACTTCAAACCTTTTCGATGTAGTATGTATTAAGGCATACTACACTGCCGTCTCCTTGCATTTTCATGATTCAAAGGGCTATAGCGCCAGAGCCTAAAAGTGATACGGAAGGCAAAATTTTAGCGCTTTTTATTTCCATCATAGCTATATCGATAGGGTCTACTATTACTCTTTCTCTATTAACTTTGAGACGAAAAACCAGATAATATTAAATATTACGTTAATATTATACAATTTCCTTGCATTTTCATGATTCAAAGGGCTATAGCGCCAGAGCCTAAAAGTGATACGGAAGGCAAAATTTTAGCGCTTTTTATTTCCATCATAGCTATATCGAAAGGGTCTACTATTACTCTTTCTCGATTAACTTTGAGACGAAAAACCAGATAATATTAAATATTACGTTAATATTATACAATTGCTTTTTAAATTATTCACATCATTGTGAGTTACATCGTTTATGTGTTTGTTAAGGCTTAATTGTCTACGCCTCAACTGTTTACCCTCTATGATCAAAGCTACATTCTCAACTGGGTTGCAGTGTAAGCACTATCCTCTCTTTTCACCTCAATGAATTTCTTTGTTTGCCAACATGATTGTTAACGTTATATAACATAGAGGCTGATTTGTTACTAGACGCGCACCATAGAAAAAAGAAAAACTCCGAAGATGCGATGCGACTACGATTAGACTTTCCCAAGGTTTAATTGCCACCATGGTGCTTTCTTGTATTATAAAAAAAACCTGATTATTTAAATGTGTATTTAATTTTCGGCTCACTCTGATCCGTTAATGTCTCTTCGTTTCAGACACGAAAATAAAAACCCATGTTTCATTACAGTTCGGGCGTCAATTGTTTACTTTCGATTTACTAGGCCTAATAAGGATAAAACTCGATTTAACCGACAGGGTCTAAGCCTTAGTGTTTTCCTTGTAATATCTAAAGCATGGTTTATTCTATATGCAAATGTAGTCTACCTTAAGTAATATATAAAAAGTCACTTAAAATAAAAGTTTAAAAAAATGTTCTTGGAATATCAAGATGAAACAGAGCTTTATAGCTATAAAACTACAAAAGGTATCGTAATTTCGAAAAATATTGCCATATATTCATTTTATATTATGAAGAAAAGAAAATATTAAGGTTTTCTAGGATTTCTTTACATATCAACACAAGGCGAATTGCTAACGCAACGCACTAGCGTAACAACGGACGGACACACACAGAAAAACACATAGACTGCTTTTAAACTCTTTCTGTATTAATTTTGAGTTGAGAAACAAGATTATCTTAAATACCAAAATAAATATAATTAATATTATATATTTTCTTCGTTCGTTATTCTTCTTATTGAGCGTTACATGGTTTTAAAAAAGAACAATTAAACATTCTTGAGAGACTTGCCTAATATTGACGTTTGAAATGAAGCACACGCCTTTTGTTTCGTCTTACTCAAATCGGTAGTTTATAAAGATTTCGAATCGCGACTATGGATAAGAACTGAGCAATTACGTGAACCTTTGGTGGAAACTCCACCATTGGTAAGCTAGACTTTTCTAGTAACCCTAACGATGATGATGGAGTTGAAGCCAATGTGACAGATTGGTATCCATGTGCGATGGACAAAGAGTAGGAGATGTTGGTGTTTAGAAGCCAGTATGTACAGACTGGTGTCCATGTGGGATGGATAAAGAAAAGAAGATGTCCGGTCGTGTTGGGAGAAGGAAGAAACTCCTTCACACATACTGTGCGAGTGCGATTACTTCGCCTCACTCAGATTAGAACACTTCGATTCAGATACTGTGGAGCCCTCGCGGGACTCTTCCATAACGGTGGAACGAATTCTACGCTACACTGCGGCCACAGGTCTCTTCAAGGCCTGAATATGAGGGTTCACAATATGCCTCTAGCATCGGAGCAAGGACGGGAGCCCCTTTCTCACCCAATAATAATAATTCAATACATTGGTTGTCTTTATTACTTGAAATATTTGTTAAATCAGTTCGTTTCGTTAACCACTCAAAAACAGATTTTGTTCTTTGACATTTTGGACAATGTTATTGGTTAAATTATGTCGGCTGCTAATTTTTAATGGTGGCAAAGGGTTGATGTCTGGGTTGACCGTTGACGTACAAAAGGTAATTTTTAAGTAGACGACACGGTCACGTGAACAACCGGAACTAGTTTCTCCAAATTCAGAGCCGGTCCCTATTTACAAATTTTCTGCTCCTCTTGGTACATTCTCTTTGCTCAAATTAAGAGAAGTATCAAAATTGGACGACTTTTGCCATAGAACATTTGTGAATAGCACCTAGTGAGATTTTGAGAAAAGCAAGTAAAATCTACTCTATCCGCATTGTGGATCGGGCCTATTTAGGAAAGGGAGTTGTTCATTGTCTTAGCAGGGGGGTCTATTATATTCCTAACTCTCTCGAGACTGACAAAATTATTTTTCACCTGGGGCCTAGCACTTGTCGAGAGGGGTGGAAACTTATGCCTTTTTTGTTTTTGAGCCACGGGGATCACCTAATCACAGCTGAATAATATAATATTTTAAAATCTATTTATTTTTGCTGGTATTATTAACATTTAAATTATTTATAATAAATTTTTGGCCTAAATTCTGAGGGGGCTCAGCCCCCCAGGTTCAAAAATCGGGGGGGGGGGGCTTGAGCCCACCCTGCCCCTGACATCGTAGTATTAACCGAATGTTGGCTAGCCGAGAAGGACTCGAAACATTTTCAAATTAAAGGATATCAAACTTTATCTACCACGACATTTTCAAATAATAGTGATGGTGTGATTGTATTTGTAAAAAATACAATCAACGTCGAAAGCCGTGAAATAAGTATTGGAGGATCTAACGCAATTTACTTAGATATGAAATACAAAGGTATTATAACATATCGCCTACTATGTATCTATCGATCACCTAATGGTATTTTAAAAGATTTTATACATGATTTGAATCTAACATAAACAGAACTTAACAAACAACATGTCGAAAACATAATCATTATTATATTATATTAATATACTTCCTAACGAGAGCGCTGCTTTGAACTCGGATTATTTAGATATATTATACCTGCAGGGCTACTCTTCACTTATTAAGAATTATACCAGAGTATCAGACTCCCCAAAATCATGTTTAGATCACTGCTTCGTTAACTTTGCACGTGAACAAGAAACTATTAGTGTAGTTTTGCAATCATATATTACTGATCACTTCCCGATACTTATTAATGTTTGTCAAGAGACGGCTGTAACCGAAATTCCGGGCAACAGTTTTATAAAAAAAGTTGAGCAAATAGACCTCAAAAAGTTACAAATGTTGTTGGGATTTGAAAACTGGTCAGTAATATACTAAAAAACAAATGTTGATTCTGCGCTGGAAACTTTTATAGAACACATGCAATTTTATAATAACCTTTCTAAAAGTAATAATATTTTAACCACAACCGTTAATAATATGAATAAAACAAAAACTACTTAAACCATGGATAACTACAGGTCTAGCTAATTCTATGAAAACTAGACATAAGTTAAGAAGAAAATACCTGAAAGAGCCATTTAATCTTATAAGAAAGGAAGAATACCTTAATTATCGAACCAAACTTACCAATCTAATTAAAATCGTAAAAAATAATTATTACGCGCACAAAATTAGTAACTGTGGTAAAGATAGCCGTAAGATATGGCAAATTATTAATGAGTCCACCTCCAGACTTAAACCAAAAGAAACCATGGCTAAGATAATTGATCCCATACAGAATATGGAAATTGATGTTGAAAAAAAACCCCAAACTATGTGCCAATTTATTCAATGACTTTTTCTGCTCTATCGGCGAGAAAATGGCACAGATAATATTGGGAGACATTACACAACCAAACGAAGTAATACCTCCAGATGAAAAATGCCTAAAAAATGCTAAATCAATATACTTAAATCCTATAGACAAAGTAGAATTAAAAGCGGAAATAAGAAAATTAAAATTAAATACTGCAACTGGGCATGATACCATCAGCGCTTATATTCTTAAAAATGTTGTTAATTTCAAAATTGATCCATTAGAATATATAATGAATCTTAGTATCACTAACTGAATTTACCCAAACTGCTTTAAAACCGCGATTGTAACCCCAATACCGAAATCGGGCAGCAGACTAAACGTTACTAACTATCGACCAATCTCAGTTCTTAGTCAGCTCTGAAAAATTTTTGAGAGCTGTCTAAAGACTCGTTTGGTTGGATATCTGGAAAAAATAGTATTATCTCAAAAAATCAATTTGGCTTTCAGAAGAATCTGAGCACAAATGATGCGATATACTACTTTACAAAGAATACTATAAATTCCTTAGATAAAGGACAAAAGGTCCTGGCAGTATTCCTATATCTGGCCAAGGCATTTGATTCGATTCCCCACGTAAATTTATTGCAGAAACTAAAAAATTACGGCGTAAGGGGTATCACACTCGAACTGTTAGAAAGTTATCTGGCCGATAGGCAACAAATAGTTCGAATTGGAAATACCAACAGTGACGCCCAAGTGGTAAAGTATGGCGTACCCCAAGGTACCATACTTGGCCCCATCCTGTTTCTTGTAAACATAAACCATTTTTGCGACTCCGATGTGTCAGATTGGCTAATATCGTTTGCTGATGACACGGTACTAATTTATGTGGGCTAATCGTGGAATATTGTGTACGCAAAGGCAACGTTGGGGCTAAACAAAGTTCGATTTGAATTAAATAGAAACTTGTTAAGCCTAAATTTAAATAAAACTAAATATATGACATTTACTTTTAGGAACCAAAACGTTTGGCCAGACCTAGAATTAAAAGCCCATAAACCACATTGTCTAATCAGAAGTTGATGACTGGGAAGTATGGACACTAAGGCATTATATAGTATCCATCCCTGCAAGTCAAAATGGAGTATGGCAATCGTAAAAGAGGGTCGAAAGTTTCCTCCCCACTAGGAAAACTATCCAATCTACTGAAAAAAATCCCACGCCGAGAGGCTGTGGCACTCAAACTGTGGGGCGTGTTCAAAACTTCATCAGCGCCAATCGTTGAAATGTCTGGCTAGAACTCTATGAAAATCCATTACAATCCGTTGGCCTAGGACCCCAATCTAGTTTGATCGGAATTTCTAGCAGTCTATTAAAACAGCTGTTCTTGTCACCGTTTCTCATTTGTTACCTCAAACCACAGGACACACCTTAAAGTTTCGTTTCTTGCCGGCTGCTGGCGCTTAAATCAGCCTGCCAATTCAAATTGAGGGAATTGCCGCAGGTGACACGGTGATCGGACCTAATAAGAAGTTGGCTAACAGAGATGGTTCCGGATATGGTTAGAGTCCAATACTTTCCAGGATAAGAAGTCATAAACTTCTGGTCTAAGGCATAATTGCGCATGTACTACAATAGAAAAAGTTAATTCAGTGAAATATTTGGGCCTCCACATAGATGAACGACTAAAATGGGACATCCACATTAAATCAGCTTTGAAAACCTTAAGATACGTTTCTCACAAACTTATAACACTTTAATTTTAAAAGGAAGATTTGCTACGAATAGTTTACTTCGCTTTGGTGCAATCCCATTTGCAGTATGGAATAATAGCATGGGGTAATGCTTCCCAAACAGTTCTACGTCCATTAGTTGTACTGGTTAATAGAATATTGCGTATTTGCCCCCATAAACCTTTTGATTATCCAAGTAAACTCCTTTATAAAGAACTTAACGTCATGTCGGTCGAACAAATTTATGTATATTTAATCTTATTAGACGGGTTTAGTAAAAGGTTCCAAGAAGCTATAATATGTAATAGAAAAACAACCGATCTGTGAATCTTGGAAACCTAGCACTTCCCAAAATGTTAACTTCACTAGGTCAAAGTCACGCCTCGTATATAGCCATTAAGTATTACAATATATTGGATCAACCTATCAAATATATAAATAATTATCCAAAGTTTAAAATAGCCATTAAAAATTGGACAAAAATATATTTAAAAAATAGCTCTCAGAGAGAAAAAAAAACTGTATCACTGCTCACAACATTACCATTGAAAGGTCGTCCGCGCACAAGTATATCTTAAGCGGACGACGCAATTCCAAACAAAAAATAACCAGACTCAAATAAAATGTAAAATATTTTGGAAATAAAAATAATAATAATAAATATGGAAAAATAAAATGAATAATATGTATATATTTGATTTTTATTCATCTCCTAAATTTTCATTTACAACATTCTTATGATTATAAATCCACTCGGAAAATAGTATACATTTAGACAATGTGTAGAAATATTTCTTATTATTAAACATGGGTTTGTGATTAAGCATGCACGTAATCATAAGGCCATCATCCTCGATTTCCATAGCTTTGTAGATTGTTAAGCATCCACCGGTTTTGTCGTTTGGCGTCCTGCGTTAGATCTATTCCGGAGTAGGGCGCCATGAATGACCACGATCCGACTCTGGGAGTTTTCTCTACACTTTTTACAACTTCGCTATCTTTTTCCCGTCCATCACCCGTCGACAAAATCAATTGATTTCTTAAACCTAGCGGAAATATTATGCCCCCAACGGCAGGTATCAAATTCCACATATTCTCGGCCCCCAACGACAGCTTTCAAATCCCAGATATTTCTTTTTTCAAAACCGCGATTTCGAGTCCAATATATTTCTATTATTTGCAATTCAAGACATATCTAAACTAGATTAAATTCCTATTTATGTGCAATATCAAAAACTATTCTAATCCTTATATCTCAAACATGTCTACTCATAATAAACATTGCCATAAAACAAAGATTTTTAAATCGCAATTTATATTTTTCAATCAAATTGGAAGGGAGAAGTTACGACTGGCATGGCTTACAAAGCCAAATCTACCATACCACGATATTGAAATATTAAGTTCTTACGAAAATACTTTCCTTGTTACATTGCCTCCTATTCGTTCTACAGTAGTTAGTATGTTTGCACATAATATTGAATTATTTAAACTTCCATCGACATATTCGAGCAACAAAGGTTTCTGTGTCAATCTAAGAAAGCCGTATTTACGTTCCGAGAGCGCATTAAGGCTCCTCAGAGAAGTCCGCACTTCTCTCGGAACTTTATACTTTTACTTCAATTGAATTTAATCAACTTAATGTCACTTTCATTACAATATAACTTTATTTCAACCCAGGTTAAGCGGCCCAGTGACTATCGAATACCACGCTGCCCCGCGATCCTCGAAGAAATGAAAATGAAGAACTTATTGCTGAACAAGTTGGGAAAACCAAAATTTTACCTCTCCGAGGAGGACTACTTACAAACTTATTTACCCAGATATGGAAATGTTTCTTTTTTTATGAAAAAATATTGAAGTTAAAATTTATGAAATATTAAAGCAGTATACAGAGCATAGCGAATAAAATGTAAATCAAACGACATTTTACATCCAATAAGGATATAATTATACGCATTAAAATCATCCGATGGGGAAAAAACGGGAAATGAAGAGATAAAACTTTGGAGGGATATTACCTTTACGTGTTTGTAAAGGCCCAATTTTCTACTCCTCAACTGTATACCCTCTATGTTCAAAGCCATATTCACATCACGGTTGCCGTGTAAACACTATCCTCTCGTTTCACCTCAACGATTTTCTTAGTTAGTCAACATACTGTTAACGTTACATAACACCAAAGCTTATTTGTGGCTACACGCACTGAAAATAAATGCGCACCACAAAAAGCATGAAAACACGAAACTAAAATCCAATTACGATCAAACCTTCCACTGATCTGGGCTGCGTTCAGCAGAGCTCACCAAAAAAGACAGCGAATTTAGGAAAACGTTTACCGGAGAGCTCTGTCGTCATGGCTTTGCTGAACGCTTTTCTCCGGTCATCGGTGTTTTAAAAATGACGCTAGCGCAATAAAGCGTGCAAGGTACCAAGGCTTAAGTTCTTTTCGCCAAGCTGAGAACTACGCGTTTTACGTCACGTTATCCAAAAACCCGACTATTTTCTTTGATGACTGCGCTGGCTCAGTGCTGAGCAGCGTGACGTCAAAATTCAAAAACCCAATCCCGTTCTGTAGGACACTGCTAACAGCGCTGAGCTCTGCTGAAAGCGGCCCATATTCCCACCATGATGCTTTATTCAATTATAAAATCTAAGCCTGATTATTTATTCGGCTCACTCTGAACCGTTAATGTCTCTGCATTACAGAAACGAAAAACAAACCCAAGCGATTACTTTATGGTTCACTAGGCCTATTGACAAATAAATGTTCATTTCACCGCCAGAGTAGCGTCCTTCTTGTAATCACTAAAGAATTATTATGCTAAAAACAGATTTAGTATAGCTTAAGTAATATATAAACATCCATTTCAAATAATAATATAAAAAAAATTCTTGAGATATCAAAATGAAACAGAGCTTTCAGGCTACAAAACTACTAAAGACATCGAAATTACGAAAAATATTTCCATATATTAATTTTACATTATGAAAAAACCAAATATTAAGGTTTTGTAGGATTTATTTCCACATCAAGACAAGGCGAACTGCTAACGCGGCGCACTACAACGGACAGACACACACAGACAAAAACATAGACCGCTGTTTCACCCTTTAGGTATTAATTTTGAGTTGAGAGACAAGATTATCTTAAATACTAAAATAAATATAATTATTATAATAAATTTTCATCGTTAGTTATTCACCTTATTCAGCGTTAAATCCTTTTAAAAAAGAACAATTAATCATGTTTGAGAGACTTGACTAATTTCGACGTTTGAAATGAAGCATACGCCTGTTGCGTCGCCTTTCTCATATAGGTAGTATATAAAGGATTCGAATCGTAGGTATGGATAAGAAAATCCGCAATTGCGTGAACCTTTGGTGGAAGCCCCGCCATTGGGAGGCTAGACGTTTCTCGTAACTCTAGCCGATCGCCACGTATGTCTTATCCTTAAGGATGCTGACGGAGTAGAAGCCAGTTTGTACAGACTGGTGTCCATATAGGATGGGCAAACAGCAGCAAATATTGGTGATTAGAAATCAGAAAGTACAGGACAAAAATCCATGCGAAGGTGGTGTTAGACAGGCATTGGAATAATAGCCAGTGTAAGTGGAATACAATTTTCGAAATTTCCGAGAAATGCAGTCCGGAAATTGAGAACAGGTTTGCTCCGATTTGCTAACTGCAATCGTGGTCACGTGGGGTGTAACAACAGACAGACGCGTCGAAATTAGAACCTTTCCGTGACACACGTCACTCGGAGAGGTAAAAAATCGAATCAAATATAAGTGACTTAAATGAAAAGGTGCGAGAAGGATTTAACACGGAACCTGAGTTAGAGAAGGTCTTACTTTTCACACGAATACTACAAAAATACACATTAAAATTTATATCAATACGGGCATTTATATAACACTATCTAAAAAATCACCATTTTTACCATGAACAAGTGGCTTATTATAAACTAAAACTGAATTTCATACGAATAATACTAAATTCCACATGATGTATTTAAAATAGTTGCAAAAGTTATAGCTGACTACTACTAAAATACAAATAAATATTGAGTAAAATACTAGAATTTACTTAATACTATCTAAAAAACACCAATTTTACCTTGCACAAGTTACTTATTAGAAACGAATTAACTAAAGTACACATGAATATTGACTAAAATACAAACATTGTTATGATGCAAAGTGAAACATACCCTTTTTTATGAAGCAAAATTTCTTTTCTATTAACTATGATGCTACCACAATTCTATTTCATCTCGAAAGTCACTGCTGTACCTGATTTAAATCTCTTGTGAATCGTCTGTCCATTCGTAACACGGGCACAAGTCCTTAATCCGGTATTTAAACTCACCACACAGAGTACAAAATTCGCTCGTCAAGAAGATGTCTTCGCTCTTTAAGTGTCGACATACGGATAAGGTTTTTAGATTGAACTAACAACACACCGTCTGAAGTGCGCACAGTCACGTGATGTGCAGAAATAATTTAATTGGCCGCAGTCAGGCACGTCCTTTAAAGTCCCATCGCAATGAGAGAATTGTAGATGACCCGTATGTGGCATGGGGGTATACCCTAGTTTTTTGAGGATTTTATGACCATTTTCGGCCATACCGAAAGAGATGTGGTCAGATGAATGAAATATACCAGAATATTACTTATTATATTAAAAAATTACCGATTTTAATATTTCCGAGTAAAGTATACACGACTATAGCTAGACTGTTTCATATGTTTTCTATTTAGCACACATTTTAAGGGACATCTTTACCAAAAAAGAATTATATATTACGTAACGTGCATCGGAGGAAACACATGATATCTTACTAGCCTTGTCAACAACCTTTTTCTCCAGAGTTCGGAAGTGAAATGACTCTATAGTTTACAAAATTCCCCTTTTGCCACCCACCACGTGTAGGTTATATGACATTAAGGGGGAGGAGGGGTCGAACGTGGTTCATAAGAAAAGAATTTATCGCCTTTCATCTGTTTGTTAGATACATTGGAATTTATTTTGTCCTTTCTTTAATTGGGGCATTCCGGTTTGTCTATGACCTTAAAAAAAGCGGGCCTGAACCTTTATCCCCATCTGTTTTTCATTTATACGTAAACATGTCCAGGCGTGTCTTAATGGGTTTGGGAGGGCGTGGTCGAACAATTTGTATTGCATTGTTATGAATGGAATTTGTATTTACAGTGATTTATGGCTTTATTAATTGGTGAACCATCACACCAGAGGGTCAAAAATGTATTCCAGTTGTTTGCCCCGAGGGCATTATCCGGACAAGAATCAACAAGTTTAAGATGTTTTTGTCACGTTAGCAGAAATCAATAAGACGACATATCATTAGACCGAAGCATTAACCTAATCCGTACTATATTTATCAAAATTGTCGGCCGAGTAATCAAAAATTTGTGGAAAACCCGTGGCCACGGCGTAACGTAGAATTCGTTCCACCATCATGGAAGAGAACTGCAAGGGCTCCCACAGTATGTGAATCAAAGTGATCTAGTCTGAGTGAGGCGAAGTAATCGCACTCGCACAGTATGTGAGATGGAGTTTCTTCCTTCTCCCGGCACGACCAGCAGAGAGGGTCGTCAGCAAGGCCCATCAGATGGAGGTGTCTATTTAGCCAACAGTGTCCGGTCAAAGGCTGGTAGCCAGCCAAATATCCCATCTGCTGAGCGCAATTAGGTCCCTAGCCCGAGACCTGCAGGGGCCATTGACAAACAGTTTCGTCTGTCTCTGGCCCTCCATATTATGCCAGAGCTGATTTTGAATGATAATCAGCCTGTCATGCAGGCATCGTCTAGCGTACCCGTAGATATAAACATAGATGTAACTATAGAGAAGAGTTTTAAGATCTTCTCTTTAAAAAAAAACAAAATTTCATAAAGTTTTCTTACCGTTGAGAAAGGTCGAGCTTAAGTTTGCTCCATTTTTATTTTTATTTTTTATTTCGTATTTTAAAAAAACTCTTAACCTAAACTTTCTTATTTCGACGTCAAGCTAAAACTGATGCTTTTTGGGGTCCAACCCCAACCTTATATACTTTTTCCGTGTCTTGAAACCACGCAATTCCTCCCTCATCATGCTACTTTCTTGCATAAAGGCGTACTGCCCCTTTCAACTAGTATTAATTTTATTATGATATATTATTTTTCTTGAAGGGGTTTGGGGAAATATGTTCATCCTTTGTATTTTCTTTTAGGATCTCTTAGTACAAATCAGGTAAACACATTTTAGCTTCCGGAGTCGTAATTACCTAGCAGGCGGATACTATAAAATGGCCAGGTAAATTTCCGGTCACATGACTCTCCTTTAATTTTAAAGTTCGTCCTCAATCACTGTTGGTTGTACAATTACCCAATAAGGGTTCGCGATTTCGAGTGCGACTGGTGCCATTTGGAGTTATTTTAAGTCAGACGTTTCTCTTTCCTTAAAAAGGTAGTGTCCATCTCCCCTAGACCCTCCCGCCACATTCTAGACCCACCCTAGAGGGAGAGGCCACAAAAAATAGTACCGGAAATAGACCTGGCCAGTTTTGTTGATCACGTGATTTTTGAGCTACATAATATTCTTCAGTTTCCACTCCCTATTATAAATTCTCTCTGACAGTAGTTAACTCACGAAATCAATCAGTCTCTAACCATTGATTGAAACTAGACTGAAATAGAGGAGTAACCCTAATCATGCCCAGAGTTATGAGAAAGAACAGAATGACGGTTGCTTTAAGTACACTTGATATTACATCTGTATGCCTAACCACGAGTAAAAATGTGACTGTCCATATTCAATTTGCCGCGATCGTTTTTAGAATAATTAAAAAGTTCCACTGCGAACCGTGCCGGGCACGAATAGGGATGAAACGTCTTTAGGAACCATTTAAAACGCAAAGTCATACACGTACACTCTCAAACGAATTTAATGTAATGATAAAATGTTTTTGGGGAATGGAATTGTGGTCGAAAAGCCGAGATAAGTAAATTTTTGAAATTGATTACCAGTAAAATAATTTATTTCAATGGAAAACGGTAATGGAACGTTGTTTTTTCTTAAGCATGCATTTAAGTTTCAATTTAAAATAAAAATTAATATCTGATCCTTCAGTCAAGTGATAACCTTAGTATTATGGATACATTTTAAGTCTTGATTCTAATCAAGACATTTCAGATTAATTTTCTTCACCCTCACCTCCTGATTCGTCGACGTTTAATGGGATAATTTTATAAACTCCTACCTTCTACCCTATCACGATCGCTGAGCTAACATCATGCTTCCAAGGCCGTAAGGACAGCGCCCTTGGTCCTGACGGCCTTCTACTGTCGGATCTACATGGTTTTGACCCAGAGTTGCTATGCCTAATCTTTAACGTTTGCGCTATTTTCGGAAGTCACTCCGACGGTCTTTGGGGATTCGCGGACAACCCTTATCCCGAAGAAAGGCAATCTCTAGCTACCAACTGGCACCCTATAACCGTCTCCAGTGTAGTACAGAGGTTGTTCCATCTTATAATCCCGATACATCTCATGAAAGCATGGACCTTTGCCTCCTGCGCAACAAGGTTTTCTTCCTGTTGACGGTCTTCGGGCCAGTACGGTTTTATTTAGGCCTGTGCGAGTCCAGTTTTTTGGGCTTCGAGTCAAGTCTCGAGTCCTAAAAAAAGCTCTTATAGAATCTCGAGTCGAGTCTTATAACAGGTATCGAGTCCTCGAGTCCTAAAGTCAACTTCAAAACTACGTCTCAAGCCCAGTGTCGAGTCCTCATAAATTATATCAAGTGCCAGTCGAGTACTATTAAATTATTTCATGTCAAAATCAAACCTAAATATTTTCATATCTTTTATTTTTTACTTTTCATTTGTTCAAATATCACAGCTTGGATATAAAAACTAACAAACCTCAATAAACATAATTTTTACTTTTGGTTTCTTCTAGCTGAAGTCCAATTTTTGTCCAATAACCCGTCTTCTCCAAAATTTAAATCGGTAAAACCCCACTAGTTGCCGCGCTCTACTTGAAATTCCGGGCACGGCCAACTTAGATCATCTCGTCCGTCTCCTGTAAGGCCGTCCGATTTCGTGGGTGCCCTATGCAAATGGAAAAGTAGCGCGGCAATTCTCGGGTAGGTGGCGCCCGCATTTGAAAATGCAACCTGGAGTATGGTTGCTTTTATTCTTTTGTTTAATGACTAAAAGCTAATTTTTTTCACCACCTCTTTGATATCCAGTATTCTTAAAACATTAAATAATATTATAAAAATTTTACAGGACTGGTGGTATAATTCGCTTAGAACTAAATTAAAAAACTTCCGCCAGAATTTGCAAAACTTCAGAGCTGTTGCTGAACACAAGCAAAAATATGGAAAATGATCTTACAAAATATCCGAACCTGAAAAATTGGGGTTCTGATGTCAACGAAATAATGAATGTAGTTAGAGTACAGGTGATTAGACCTAAGATTTAAAATACTTTTTTTCAGTTCAGTTTATGTAACAAAAGTCACGAAAGAACCAAAATGTCTTAAAAAAATCATTCGTCCGTGTATTGTAACTGTCTCAAAGAAAGCTTTCAAATGTAAGGCGATACCTAGAAGTGTGAAAAAAGAACACAGTCAAATATTAGCTAAGCTAAACTGTCAAATCAATTATCGTATACAACCTTACAGACAAGAGTGATGCTAGCTTCACACAAGCCAATATATTCGATGGAATAGAATATAGTTCAACGTTGAATCGAAATATGACTACATTAACTTACTTATATATCAACTGTTTCAAGTGTTCTGATCTCGACTCCTACGAAGACGAGGAAAGTGTGGCTTTACATAAAAATCAGATGAATGAGGAACTGAGAAAAGCTAATATCGTTTGGGAAATAATGAATTCAAAAATGGACAAAACCATGGCCAATAGGAGATTCATTATAAATAAAGGAAATATCGGGGAACTTCTTAAGGAATATCTTGCACTCGCTAATCCCAGACAGGTATGGACGCATTTTTCTTTAAAAGGCGAATGAAATGATCATATAACTATTATTTTAAAGGATTTAGACAACTAAAATATTATCAAAATTATTAAGAAAACTTACCCATGATTATGCGCTAATTTTACATAAAAGTTTCAAAGTATCGTGTTAAGCATAACGATACCAGGATCTTTTATTCTACAGGGCCGGTAGGCCATTGTAGATATGACTTGATTCTCTTTTGTAACGTTAAAGCAAAATTCACATGCTTTTACCAGTTTTCCTATGGAGATTAACATGGGGTTTTTCGTGATATTTAACCACTTCTAACTAAAAATCTAGAGCGAAATTACTTTTCGGAATACTCTTAATTTAACAAATAAGTATTCAGGGTGTGCTTTCGGCTAGTTTAATCACAAACAATTAAATTTGAGTATGTTAATTTTAGTTAATTACAGAAGTGCGGCTCTTGCGTTAAACGTCGGGTTAACCTGATACTCATTTCTTCAATTTTCAAACACATTGAAAACAAGGGAGGGCCTAGTTTTGTGCCTGATAACAAGTTAAGTTAACATTTTCAGTTTGGTTCATTCTGTCGAAGTTAAACCATGGAGCCTGCATCTAATGAAGATACTGGCTCCATGGTTGAACTGGTTTTTGAGCAGTCGACGCTTGTTTAGTATTTTAGCGCCTTAAAATATTTATTTCATTTTATAAGTTTTCTGTAACACTCTTGCTAAGAAAAACTTTGCTATTAGGTCGAAATTTTGTTGAAAAAAGCAATCCAGTTATAAAACTGAAGGTAATTGATATTATTATATTCTTCGATATTGGTTTTTTGAAGACCAAGGCTTAGATTTCTAACGTTCTTTTTCTCGACTCTCGGGAGACGGCGGGAACCCCCAGCTCCAGAGCCTCCAGTGTCTAGTTTGGCTTACGCTCTCATTTCTTGAACTAAAGGTTCACAGTTTAGGTTAATGTTAAAAATAGTGATGCTTGTTGATCTTTAGGATAGCGAAGCGAAGGTATGTTTTAGAAAAAGAACTGCTAGTTAAAGAACTTATCTTTAATTAATTTTAAAGGTATTTTAAAATTTCAGAAGCTCGGCAGCCGTTGCAATAACTGTTTTATAATGGATTCGGGATAGTGTTGCTAAGTATGTGCGAGTAATAAAAAGTGAAGCCTACCTAAAGAATAGAGATTGGCCGATACCTATACTTGACTAAACTGATATATTGGAAATGGTTTAAACTGGTATACGCGCCGAGGATCGAGGCGCAAACTAACACGCAACACCTCTAGTGGGCGAAATTGAAAACGATTGGCGAGAAATTCGCGAATGGTAAATTGGCAGTTCAAAAATGGGGAGCACTACAATTATAAAATATGTCGGATTTATAAAACTATTTTAGGGATTCTAGTCTTCGAAAAGCCGAAAATTTAATAAAAAGTGAAGAAATTTTTAACGCAAGAGTAACTTTTAAACCAAATGAAGTTAATACCGAAGTCTCTGGACGATGTATAAGGGAAACTTCTGTAACTAATAAGGTTTATGATGATCAATGTAAGTGTTCAAATTAAATATTTAATGTTTATATAGTAATTTAATTAAATTAACTTGCAGGTGCTTCCAGACAGACACTAAATGTACAGAATGTTAAAAAAGTCTTTGCGCGTTGCAGTTTTCGCACATATTTCACTATATTTCAAAAACTATTCAAGCTAGCGCTCTGGAATAATGTGCGTTATAAAAGTTTTGCATTTCTCTTTCATATTTTACCCGTATCACAGTTGTCCTTTGCATACTTATACCGGAAACCGGAAATGTCAAAATTATCAACTTTGAAAATATTGGTTTCTCGAGGATATAAATGCGATTTTCGGATTCCTTGGGGTCGATTCATATTTGAAAGGTTTTCACCAAATTCAATTCGGATGAATAGGTCACGAGTAATCAGCCTTTATTCAAAATCTGGCAACTTCGATTTAAATGGCGATAATTCATAATCGAGTATCGAATCTTTGTCGTAATAATGCTTGTTAGATGTTATGGCACTTTATGCATATATATATGATTGGTCTTGTGGCGCGATACTTTGAAACAATTTAGACGCTCATTAAAGGGATGGTGAAGTGGAAAATTAATTAATTTTTTATTGATTCTTCTATAAGACCAATCTGCATAGTGAATTATCCAGGAAAACGATTTTTATACGTCAATTAGTTTGAAATTTCATGGATAATTTTAAATAAGGATCTCCGACCTATCGCGTAGAGCCCTGTTCTTTTATAAACAATTTTCTCGTGGCACGTTCCGTGTTGAATCAATTTATCGCGAGATTTGAAAAAATTTGCGTGATGTGACAATTGTGGCGCGAGACATGGAGCGTGCCACGAGAATTTTGCGTTACGCGATTGGTCGGAGGTCCTTATTTAAAGTTATTCTTAAAATCTTAGCCTAATTTGAATACTAAAATCAATGGGAGGTATTTCCTAAATTTTTCATTATGCAGACTGGTGTTATAAGAACCGATAAAAAATCACTTTAATTTCCACTTCCCCCTCCCTTTAAGAGAAAACTCGCGTCTTTTGAAGAGGAGAAGCGGTTTGAAAATATTGTTATTTGGGCCATGATATCATAATATTTAGAACTCATATTAATTACGTCTAGGTCTTCAGCCCGACTCATTGCAGCCTAGTGAAACTCTCATTCATGATGGCATATGCGCTTCACGAGATCCCTTCAGAGGGAATGGCTTCTATGCTAGGAAGGTTCGCTACGCGATTGAGCTTCGCTAAACGGAGCCTGGGGTTGCCTATAGCCTCCCGCGGATAGAGCAAATGTCAGGCCATTGAAAGATTTTATTTTAGAGGTAGGAATATGGAACAGAGTAATCTAGGCGCGCGTCAAAGTCCCGGACCCCCTTCCTCGGAACGGTGGGATATGAAAGAAGAGGCGGGTCATAACGACAGAGGAAAAAAGGAATTACGTATTTTTCGCCGTCCCAGTCAGTAACGTCATAAAAACCTAGTTTAAGTGAGCCAACCTGAAATTTTAAACTTTTAATTACGTGTTGGAGGGAGGAGCTGTATACTGGGCTATGAGTCGGACTGAATTAAACACTAACCGTTCTCTATTCCTACTTCTAAAATTAAATATATCTCTGGTGAGACTTAATAATAAAGCCGACCGCAACCAAAGCATGGGCAAAGGCGTAGTCCAAAACTGACGTTCAAAGCTACCGATGGAAAAGCCAAAAAATTAAATGAAAAAAAATGAAAGCCAGTAACAATGATCACAACTGAAAATAACAGCTAACAGCTAAAACGAGCCCGAACGGTAAAAACTTGAAGTTGGTTTCTGCGCTGCTGGTCTGCTACTCCTTTTGTTTATTTTCTATGGCAAAAACGCTAACTTAGGGAGGTATTGGGTTATTACGGCATTTTGTGTTTTAAAAAATTTATTGTGAAGGAAAGAAAACAAGCCTGTTTAAAGATATTTCGAATGACATTTAATATCTTTAAAAGTTGAAAAATATCTATAAAATTATTTGGACAAAAATTTTCAAATAACAAGACTTCCTTCGAGTTTACAATTGAAGAATGTTCGTGTGCTTTATTGAACTATTTTTTACAAACAAGGCAGTCACTTTAATTGTTGCTCTATTTTTTTATTGGACCTCCCCTAGCCCATAAAGGAAGGATGAAGAGGAACATAAAGTGATTTTTTATCGATTCTTCTAATTATAAGTCCATTTTGCATAGTGAAACTTCCAGGAAATAAAGTCTCCGAATGATTTTAAAATTCAAATTAGGCTCAGATTTTATAGATAATTTGAAATAAGCAAGTCTGACCAATCGCTTAACGCCCTGCCTTCCTGTTAACAAAATTTCCGTTGCCCGCTCTATATCACGCACCATGATTGTCACATCGTGAGAAACTTTTATTAAATCTCGCGATAAATTCCATTGGGCATGGAGCGTGCCACGAGAATTTTGTCAACAGGAAGGCAGGGCGTTACGCGTTCGGTCGGAGGTTATTATTTTAAATTATCTATAAAACCTAAACCGAATTTGAATTTTAAAATCATTCTGAGATATTTCCTGGATGTTTCACTATGCAGAATAGTCTCATAATTATTAGAAGAATCGATAAAAACACATTTTTTCACTTCACCCTCCCTTAGTCTTATTCTTAAAGACAGACATAAAGTCTAATGATATTAGGAGGTAAAGCATTGTAATATTCAACAGATCCGCCCGGTTCGCTGGTATTCTTTTCTGCGTAAGATTAACCAGCCCTAATCGTGACCGGTATTAATATAATTAACATAAAAAATAGTTTTAGTGAATGGTTTCAGGCTCTGAAGGACAATTGGCCAGCCCATGCGTCCCGACTCGTTGCAAGATTTCGGGCGAACGAAGGAAGTGACGCTTTTCACGGGGCCGCTCTTTCGCCCGACTTGAACCCTATTAAGCGTTTGTCTCATTAAATAAAAGAAGTGTTTAAGGGGTAGGGGAGATTAAGTAAAATATTAAGCAACAATTGAAACTGAAAGTGATAGTCTTGTTTGTAATAAATAGTTCAATAAAGTAAACGAACTATCTTTAAATTAAAACTTGAAGGAAGTCTTGTAATTTGAAACTCGTAGGAAGTATTGTTATTTGAATATTTTCCTACAAATTTTATTAATATTTGTCAGCTTTTAACTAATTATTAATAAAGATAATAAAAGTTTTCGAAAAATTCTTCAAAAAAGGCATGTCTTCTTTCCCTCCTAATAAAAGTCTCAAAACACAAAATTCCCTAATATCCCCATTACTCCCTAACTGCAATTATCACGCCCGAAGTAATATATTTATATAAATGATCGAGCAAGTAACTGAATTGATGTTTTTTTTTTCACTTCCCCTCGATGCCCAAAAATTGTGTTTTTGCCATAGAAAATAAACAAAAGAAGTAGCAGACCAGCAAGGCAGAGACTAACTTCAAGTTTTTACCGTTCGGGCTCGTTTTAGCTGTTAGCTGTTATTTTCAGTTGTGATCATTGTTACTGGCATTAATTTTTTTTCATTTAATTTTTTGGCTTTTCCATCGGTAGCTTTGAACGTCAGTTTTGAACTTCGCCTTTGCCCATGCTTTGGTTGCGGTCGGCTTTATTATTAAGCCTCACCAGAGATATATTTAATTTTAGAAGTAGGAATAGAGAACGGTTAGTGTTTAATTCAGTCCGACTCATAGCCCAGTATATAGCTCCAACCTCCAACACGTAAATAAAAGTTTAAAATTTCAGATTGGCTCACTTAAACTAGGTTTTTAACTTTTTATGACGTTATTGACAGGGACGGCGAAAAATACGTAATTCTTTTTTCCTCTGTCGTTATGGCCCGCCTCTTCTTTCATATCCCACCGTCCCGAGGAAGGGGGTCCGGGACTTCGACGCGCGCCTAGATTACTCTGTCCCCTATTCTTACCTCTAAAATAAAATCTTTCAATGGCCTGACATTTGCTCTATACGCGGGAGGCTATAGGCAACCCCAGGCTCCGTTTAGCGAAGCTCAATCGCGTAGCGAACCTTCCTAGCATAGAAGCCATCTCCTCTGAAGTTGTTTCTTAAATGGAATAGTCGAATATGTCTATTTGAAGGGATCTCGTGAAGCGCATATGCCATCATGAATGAGAGTTTCACTTGGCTGAAGACCTAGACGTAAAACTTTTCAAATATGAATCGACCCCAAGGAATCCGAAAATCGCATTTATATCCTCGAGAATCCAATATTTTCAAAGTTGATAATTTTGACATTTCCGGTTTCCGGTATAAGTATGCAAAGGACAACTGTGAAACCGGTAAAATATGAAAGAAAAATGCAAAACGTTTATAACGCACATTATTCCAGAGCGCTAGCTTGAATAGTTTTTGAAATATAGTGAAATATGTGCGAAAACTGCAACGCGCAAAGACTTTTTTAACAGTCTGTGCATACAGAGGCTCTCTGGGAAATGCAAACGTATAGCCGCTACCGCCCTTTATTTGGAAAAAGAGAGAGACGACGCCAAAACAAACCAACCCCAAGCCTTTCTAAGACCATTATATGCTAAAGGTGAAAAAAATTGATATATTTCTTCCTTCCCTCCATCTCAAGAGATAGAACCATTAGAAGAGAGCAAACGAGAACTAAACAACATATGGGAAAATATTAATTGTCCACTGTCAACAATTTTAAAGTATGAAGTAAGAGATGAAGAAGAAATAATATTCAAAGATGTTTTAGAAGGGTTGGTGTCTAGCGTTGATAGAAGCGAAGAAGAGCGTTTCATAAAATCTATCTGTCTAGAACTTGAGCGAGAGTTGAAAAGAAAATCCGTTTATTACAAGTATAAAAGTTTTCTTAATGGAAATAAAATTCGTATAATAAGAGAATTTGATTATAATACATTGGAAGAGAAAGAGGCTACTTTCTGGAAAGAAAATATTGAGAAAACCTCCACTGATATTGAACAAGTTTGTTTTATATCAAGACTACAGTCAAACGATAAAACCGGAACTTGGATCAAAGTTAGAAAAATTAGAATTTCAGCGACTAAAGCTCATCGAATAAAGACTAGGCGAGCGGATTTTGAAAAACTAGCCAGTTCTTTTCTTAATGCTAAGAATATTCAAACATCCGGAATGAAGTATGGAGTCCAATTGGAAAGCAAAGCGCGTAATGACTACAACCAAAGGTTTGCCCCACATTCCATTGTAGTAGTTCCTGGTGTGTGTATAAGTCCATCGCAAAATTGGTTATGTTGCAGCCCCGATGGCGTTGTTCTTAGAAACCCAAACATACTTTTGGAAAAAAAGATGTCCAAGTAATTTACGAGAACAGACAATTTTAAAACAGATGGAAGTTCGAACGTGCCTTACGTTGAAGTTGATGCACATTCTTTACCAACTTTGAAAACTAGCCACGAATATTATACTCAAATCCAAGTAGCTATGTACGTCACTGGTTTGAGCGTATGCCATTTCTTCATTTACACCCCATTACAAAGTTTGATGATAGTTGTCGATAGGAACGATATTTTTCTGACTGAAGTCATTCCAAAACTCGAGACATTTTACTTTAATTACTTTATAGAAAAACTAGTCGAGTATTCCTAAGTGCAATTTAAAATTACAGTTAAATGATTATTTAACCTGTGAGCGTACCTGAGTCAAAAATATATATTGTTTAAAACCTTCTTATTATTTGTTTAAAAGCAATTTTAACTGTAAAACGCAAAGGTTCATGAACCTTAAACATTATTTATATTAAACAAAATAATTATTTACACCCTAAATTATAAACTGTGACTATTTTTTTTTAAATTTCTGATAATTCATTGATAATTGGGGAATGAAGGTTCGATAATACCGCAGCGGCGTGAAATATCTTATCAAAACACCTTAGAAGAGATCTTGGAACAAATCGAACAACTTTATAAGTCTTCATCCGTTGAACGATACGTTCAACATGAATCCGCACTGAAGCAATGTTGGATGTTTCTTGGACTTTAGAAGTAGTAAATTGCCTTTTGAAAAGGAGGGCATAACTAAGGTGCAACCACTTTCAGCTATGTGGGTTGCAATTTGAGGAAACCCTTTGTCTGATAAAATTTCATCTCCTTCCTCGATTAAATCAAGGAATCCGGAGCTTACGGTGATGAAAGAATCCGTAGATCTTCCGCCATAGCCCTTAGATATTTTAAATTGCACTTAGGAATACTCGACTAGTTTTTCTATAAAGTAATTAAAGTAAAATGTCTCGAGTTTTGGAATGACTTCAGTCAGAAAAATATCGTTCCTATCGACAACTATCATCAAACTTTGTAATGGGGTGTAAATGAAGAAATGGCATACGCTCAAACCAGTGACGTACATAGCTACTTGGATTTGAGTATAATATTCGTGGCTAGTTTTCAAAGTTGGTAAAGAATGTGCATCAACTTCAACGTAAGGCACGTTCGAACTTCCATCTGTTTTAAAATTGTCTGTTCTCGTAAATTACTTGGACATCTTTTTTTCCAAAAGTATGTTTGGGTTTCTAAGAACAACGCCATCGGGGCTGCAACATAACCAATTTTGCGATGGACTTATACACACACCAGGAACTACTACAATGGAATGTGGGGCAAACCTTTGGTTGTAGTCATTACGCGCTTTGCTTTCCAATTGGATTCCATACTTCATTCCGGATGTTTGAATATTCTTAGCATTAAGAAAAGAACTGGCTAGTTTTTCAAAATCCGCTCGCCTAGTCTTTATTCGATGAGCTTTAGTCGCTGAAATTCTAATTTTTCTAACTTTGATCCAAGTTCCGGTTTTATCGTTTGACTGTAGTCTTGATATAAAACAAACTTGTTCAATATCAGTGGAGGTTTTCTCAATATTTTCTTTCCAGAAAGTAGCCTCTTTCTCTTCCAATGTATTATAATCAAATTCTCTTATTATACGAATTTTATTTCCATTAAGAAAACTTTTATACTTGTAATAAACGGATTTTCTTTTCAACTCTCGCTCAAGTTCTAGACAGATAGATTTTATGAAACGCTCTTCTTCGCTTCTATCAACGCTAGACACCAACCCTTCTAAAACATCTTTGAATATTATTTCTTCTTCATCTCTTACTTCATACTTTAAAATTGTTGACAGTGGACAATTAATATTTTCCCATATGTTGTTTAGTTCTCGTTTGCTCTCTTCTAATGGTTCTATCTCTTGAGATGGAGGGAAGGAAGAAATATATCAATTTTTTTCACCTTTAGCATATAATGGTCTTAGAAAGGCTTGGGGTTGGTTTGTTTTGGCGTCGTCTCTCTCTTTTTCCAAATAAAGGGCGGTAGCGGCTATACGTTTGCATTTCCCAGAGAGCCTCTGTATGTACAGACTGTTAAAAAAGTCTTTGCGCGTTGCAGTTTTCGCACATATTTCACTATATTTCAAAAACTATTCAAGCTAGCGCTCTGGAATAATGTGCGTTATAAACGTTTTGCATTTTTCTTTCATATTTTACCGGTTTCACAGTTGTCCTTTGCATACTTATACCGGAAACCGGAAATGTCAAAATTATCAACTTTGAAAATATTGGATTCTCGAGGATATAAATGCGATTTTCGGATTCCTTGGGGTCGATTCATATTTGAAAAGTTTTACGTCTAGGTCTTCAGCCAAGTGAAACTCTCATTCATGATGGCATATGCGCTTCACGAGATCCCTTCAAATAGACATATTCGACTATTCCATTTAAGAAACAACTTCAGAGGAGATGGCTTCTATGCTAGGAAGGTTCGCTACGCGATTGAGCTTCGCTAAACGGAGCCTGGGGTTGCCTATAGCCTCCCGCGTATAGAGCAAATGTCAGGCCATTGAAAGATTTTATTTTAGAGGTAAGAATAGGGGACAGAGTAATCTAGGCGCGCGTCGAAGTCCCGGACCCCCTTCCTCGGGACGGTGGGATATGAAAGAAGAGGCGGGCCATAACGACAGAGGAAAAAAGAATTACGTATTTTTCGCCGTCCCTGTCAATAACGTCATAAAAAGTTAAAAACCTAGTTTAAGTGAGCCAATCTGAAATTTTAAACTTTTATTTACGTGTTGGAGGTTGGAGCTATATACTGGGCTATGAGTCGGACTGAATTAAACACTAACCGTTCTCTATTCCTACTTCTAAAATTAAATATATCTCTGGTGAGGCTTAATAATAAAGCCGACCGCAACCAAAGCATGGGCAAAGGCGAAGTTCAAAACTGACGTTCAAAGCTACCGATGGAAAAGCCAAAAAATTAAATGAAAAAAAATTAATGCCAGTAACAATGATCACAACTGAAAATAACAGCTAACAGCTAAAACGAGCCCGAACGGTAAAAACTTGAAGTTAGTCTCTGCCTTGCTGGTCTGCTACTTCTTTTGTTTATTTTCTATGGCAAAAACACAATTTTTGGGCATCGAGGGGAAGTGAAAAAAAAAACATCAATTCAGTTACTTGCTCGATCATTTATATAAATATATTACTTCGGGCGTGATAATTGCAGTTAGGGAGTAATGGGGATATTAGGGAATTTTGTGTTTTGAGACTTTTATTAGGAGGGAAAGAAGACATGCCTTTTTTGAAGAATTTTTCGAAAACTTTTATTATCTTTATTAATAATTAGTTAAAAGCTGACAAATATTAATAAAATTTGTAGGAAAATATTCAAATAACAATACTTCCTACGAGTTTCAAATTACAAGACTTCCTTCAAGTTTTAATTTAAAGATAGTTCGTTTACTTTATTGAACTATTTATTACAAACAAGACTATCACTTTCAGTTTCAATTGTTGCTTAATATTTTACTTAATCTCCCCTACCCCTTAAACACTTCTTTTATTTAATGAGACAAACGCTTAATAGGGTTCAAGTCGGGCGAAAGAGCGGCCCCGTGAAAAGCGTCACTTCCTTCGTTCGCCCGAAATCTTGCAACGAGTCGGGACGCATGGGCTGGCCAATTGTCCTTCAGAGCCTGAAACCATTCACTAAAACTATTTTTTATGTTAATTATATTAATACCGGTCACGATTAGGGCTGGTTAATCTTACGCAGAAAAGAATACCAGCGAACCGGGCGGATCTGTTGAATATTACAATGCTTTACCTCCTAATATCATTAGACTTTATGTCTGTCTTTAAGAATAAGACTAAGGGAGGGTGAAGTGAAAAAATGTGTTTTTATCGATTCTTCTAATAATTATGAGACTATTCTGCATAGTGAAACATCCAGGAAATATCTCAGAATGATTTTAAAATTCAAATTCGGTTTAGGTTTTATAGATAATTTAAAATAATAACCTCCGACCGAACGCGTAACGCCCTGCCTTCCTGTTGACAAAATTCTCGTGGCACGCTCCATGCCCAATGGAATTTATCGCGAGATTTAATAAAAGTTTCTCACGATGTGACAATCATGGTGCGTGATATAGAGCGGGCAACGGAAATTTTGTTA